>NW_026712300.1:0-200000 GCF_030504385.1 Musca domestica
AGAAAATTGTCTGTGCAGGTTTACGCCTTCGTATAGGTCCCATATAACGGTACCTCCCGATATTCCGTATTTTGATGATTTTAGCTTCTTTATTCAATGGATAGTACAGCCTAAGACAGCAAATTGTCTATGCAGGTCCACGTCTTCGTATACCTTCCATATAACGGTCCCTACCGATGTTCGTTATTTTGATGATTTTAGCGAACTCATTAACCAGAATTGTTTCAAATTTGGTATTTGAAGTTCGCAATAGCCACCATATAAAGGTACATCCCGATATTCGATATTGTGATGATTTTAGCGACATCATTCACCGGAATTGTTTCAAATGTGGTATTTGAAGTTCGTAATGGATAGTAGAGCCTAAAACAGAAAATTGTCTATGCAGGTCCACTTCTTTGTATAGCCCCCATATAACGGTGCCTCCCAATATTCGGCATTTTGATGATTTTAGCGAATTTATTCACTGGAATTGTTTCAATTTGGTATTTAAAGTTCGTAATGGATAGTACAGCCTAAGACAGAAAATTGTCTATGCAGGTCCACGTCTTCGTATAGCCCCCATATAAAGGTGCATCCCGATATTCGATATTACCGGAATTGTTTTAAATTTGGTATTTGAAGTTCACAAGGGATACTACAGCCTAAGACAGAAAATTGTCTGTGCAGGTTCACGTCTTCGTATAGCCCCCATATAAAGGTAGAGCCCCCATATTTAAAGTTCGTAATGGATACTACAGCCTAGGCCAGGAAATTGTCTGTGCAGGTCTACATCTTCGTATAGCCCGGTACCTCCCGATATTCGTTATTTTGTTTTTTTTTTTAGCGACATTATTTACCGGAATTGTTTCAAATGTGGTATTTGAAGTTCGTAATGGATAGTGGAGGCTAAGACAGCAAATTGTCTATGCAGGTCCACGCCTTCGTATGGCCCTAGGTCTACGTCTTCGTATAGCCCCCATATAACGGTACCTCTCGATATTCGGTATTTTAATGATTTTAGCGACATTATTCGCCGGAATTGTTTTAAATTTGGTATTTGAAGTTCGTAATGTATAGTACAGCCTAAGACAGAAAATTATTTGTTCAGGTCCACGTCTTCGTATAGCCCCCATATAACGGTACCTCCCAAAATTGAGCATTTTGATTATTTTAGCGACATTATTCGCCGGAATTTTCCAAATGTGGTATTTTAGCGAATTCATTCACCAGAATCGTTTCAAATTTGGTATTTGATGTTCGTAATGGATAGTAGAGGCTAAGACAGCAAATTATCTATGCAGGTCCCCATATACCGGTACCTCCCGATAATCGGTATTTTAATGATTTTAACGAACTCATTAACCAGAATTGTTTCAAATTTGGTATTTTAAGTTCGCAATGAATACTACAGCCTAAGTCAGAAAATTGTCTATGCAGGTCCTCGTCTTCGTATCGCCTCCATATAAATGTACATCCCGATATTCGATATTTTAATGATTTTAGGGAATTCGTTCACCGGAATTGTTTTAAATTTTGGTATTTAAAGTTCAAAATGGATAGTACAGCCTAAGACAGCAAATTGTCTATGCAGGTCGACGTCTTCGTATACCTTCCATATAACGGTCCCTACCGATGTTCGTTATTTTGATGATTTTAGCGAACTCATTAACCAGAATTGTTTCAAATTTGGTATTTGAAGTTCGCAATAGCCACCATATAAAGGTACATCCCGATATTCGATATTGTGATGATTTTAGCGACATCATTCACCGGAATTGTTTCAAATGTGGTATTTGAAGTTCGTAATGGATAGTAGAGCCTAAAACAGAAAATTGTCTATGCAGGTCCACTTCTTTGTATAGCCCCCATATAACGGTGCCTCCCAATATTCGGCATTTTGATGATTTTAGCGAATTTATTCACTGGAATTGTTTCAATTTGGTATTTAAAGTTCGTAATGGATAGTACAGCCTAAGACAGAAAATTGTCTATGCAGGTCCACGTCTTCGTATAGCCCCCATATAAAGGTGCATCCCGATATTCGATATTACCGGAATTGTTTTAAATTTGGTATTTGAAGTTCACAAGGGATACTACAGCCTAAGACAGAAAATTGTCTGTGCAGGTTCACGTCTTCGTATAGCCCCCATATAAAGGTAGAGCCCCCATATTTAAAGTTCGTAATGGATACTACAGCCTAGGCCAGGAAATTGTCTGTGCAGGTCTACATCTTCGTATAGCCCGGTACCTCCCGATATTCGTTATTTTGTTTTTTTTTTTAGCGACATTATTTACCGAAATTGTTTCAACTGTGGTATTTGAAGTTCGTAATGTATAGTACAGCCTAAAACAGAAAATTGTCTATGCAGGTCCACTTCTTTGTATAGCCCCCATATAACGGTGCCTCCCGATATTCGGAATTTTTATGATATGATTTCGATATTTTGATGATTTTAGGAAATTTGGTATTTGAAGTTCGCAATGGATACTACAACCTCGGCCAGAAAATTGTCTGTGCAAGTCTACGTCTTCGTATAGCCCCCATATAACGGTACTTCCCGATATTCGGTATTTTGATGATTTTAGCGAATTCATTCACCGGAATTGTTTCACATTCGGTATTTGAAGTTCGTAATGAATAGTACAGCCTAAGACAGGAAATTGTATGTGCATGTCCTCCTCTTCATCGAGCCCCCAATTTATTGATTTTTGTGACATTTTTCACCGGAATTGTTTTAAATTTGGTATTTGAAGTTCGCAATGGATACTACAGCCTCGGCCAGAAAATTGTCTGTGCAAGTCTACGTCTTCGTATAGCCCCCATATAAAGGTACATCCCGATATTCGATATTTTGATGATTTTAGGGAAGTCATTCACCGGAATTGTTTTAAATTTGGTTTTTGTCTATGCAGGTTTAGGTCTTCGTATAGCCCCCATATAAATGTGCATCCCGATATTCGATATTTTGATGATTTTAGGGAATTCATTCACGGGAATTGTTTTAAATTTGGTATTTGAAGTTCACAGTGGATAGTACAGCCTAACGGTACCTCCCGATATTCGGTATTTTGATGATTTTAGCGAATTCATTCACCGGAATTGTTTCACATTCGGTATTTGAAGTTCGTAATGGATAGTACAGCCTAAGACAGAAAAATGTCTGTGCAGGTTCACGTCTTCCTATAGCCCCCATATAAAGGTGCATCCCGGTATTCGATATTTTGATGATTTTAGGGAATTCATTCACCGGAATTATTTTAAATTTGGTATTTGAAGTTCACAAGGGATACTACAGCCTAAGACAGAAAATTGTCTGTGCAGGTTCACGTCTTCCTATAGCCCCCATATAAAGGTAGAGCCCCCATATATAAAGTCGTAATGGATGCTACAGCCTAGGCAAGGAAATTGTCTGTGCAGGTCTACATCTTCGTATAGCCCAGTACCTCCCAATATTCGTTATTTTGTTTTTTTAGCGACATTATTTACCGAAATTGTTTCAACTGTGGTATTTGAAGTTCGTAATGTATAGTACAGCCTAAAACAGAAAATTGTCTATGCAGGTCCACTTCTTTGTATAGCCCCCATATAACGGTGCCTCCCGATATTCGGCATTTTGATGATTTCAGCGTATTTATTCAATGGAATTGTTTTAAATTTGGTATTTGAAGTTCACAAGGGATACTACAGCCAAAAGACAGAAAATTGTCTGTGCAGGTTCACGTCTTCGTATAGCCCCCATATAAAGGTACATCCCGATATTCGATATTTTGATAATTTTAAGGAAGTCATTCACTGGAATTGTTTTAAATTTGGTATTTGTCTATGCAGGTTTAGGTCTTCGTATAGCCCCCATATAAATGTGCATCCCGATATTCGATATTTTGATGATTTTAGGAAATTCATTCACGGGAATTGTTTTAAATTTGGTATTTAAAGTACGTAATGGATACTACAGCCTAGGCCAGAAAATTGTCTGTCCAGGTCTACATATTCGTATAGCCCGGTACCTCCCGATATTCGGTATTTTGATGATTTTGGCGACATTATTCACCGCAATTACTTCAACTGTGGTATTTGAAGTTCGAAATGGATAGTACAGCCTAAGACAGAAGATTGTCTATGCAGGTTCACTTCTTCGTATAGCCCCCATATAACGGTGCCTCCCGATATTCGGTATTTTGCTGATTTTAGCTAATTCATTCACCGGAATTGTTTCACATTCGGTATTTGAAGTTCGTAATGGATAGTACAGCCTAAGACAGGAAATTGTCTGTGCATGTCATCCTCTTCATCGAGCCCCCAATTTATTGATTTTTGTGACATTTTTCACCAGCCTAAGACAGCAAATTGTCTATGCAGGTCCACGTCTTCGTATACCCCCCATATAACGGTACCTACCGATGTTCGTTATTTTGATGATTTTAGCGAACTCATTAACCAGAATTGTTTCAAATTTGGTATTTGAAGTTCGCAATAGCCACCATATAAAGGTACATCCCGATATTCGATATTTTGATGATTTTAGGGAAGTCATTCACCGGAATTGTTTTAAATTTGGTTTTTGTCTATGCAGGTTTAGGTCTTCGTATAGCCCCCATATAAATGTGCAACCCGATATTCGATATTTTGATGATTTTCGGGAATTCATTCACCGGAATTGTTTTAAATTTGGTACTTGAAGTTCCTAATGGATAATACAGCCTAAGGCTGAAAATTATTTATGCAGGTTCACTTCTTCGTATAGCCCCCATATAACGGTACCTCCCGATATTCTGTATTTTGATGATTTTAGCGACATTATTACCCGGAATTATTTAAAATTTGGTATTAGAAGTTCGAAAGGGACACTACAGCCTAATACAGAAAATTGTCTGCGTAGGACTACGTCTTCGTATAGCCCCCATATAACGGTACCTCCCGATATTGAGTATTTTGATGATTTCAGCGACAATATTCGCCGGAATTGTTTCAAATGTGGTAATTGAAGTTCCTAATGGATAATACAGCCTAAGGCTGAAAATTATTTATGCAGGTTCACTTCTTCGTATAGCCCCCATATAACGGTGCCTCCCGATATTCGGTATTTTGATGATTTTCGGGAATTCATTCACCGGAATTGTTTTAAATTTGGTATTTGAAGTTCACAAGGGATACTACAGCCTAAGACAGAAAATTGTCTGTGCAGGTTCACGTCTTCGTATAGCCCCCATATAACGGTGCCTTCCGATATTCGGTATTTTGATGATTTTAGCGAATCTATTCACTGGAATTGTTTCAAATTTGGAATTTGAAGTTCGTAATGGATAGTGCAGCCTAAGACAGAAATTTGTCTATGCAGGTCCACGTCTTCGTATATTTTGATGATTTTAGCGAATTTCTACTCCGGAAATGTTTCAAATTTGTTATTTGAAGTTCGTAATCGATACTACAGCCTAGGCCAGAAAATTGTCCGTGCAGGTCTATATATTCGTATAGCCCGGTACCTCCCAAAATTCGGTATTTTGATGATTTCGGCGACATTATTCACCGCAATCGTTTCAAATGTGGTATTTGAAGTTCGTAATGGATAGTACAGCCAAAGACAGACAGTTGTCTGTGCAGGTCTACGTCTTCGTATAGCCCTCATATAACGGTGCCTCCCGATATTCGGTATTTTGATGATTTTAGGGAATTCATTCACCGGAATTGTTTTAAATTTTGTATTTGAAGTTCACAAGGGATACTACAGCCTAAGACAGGAAATTGTCTGTGCATGTCATCCTCTTCATCGAGCCCCCAATTTATTGATTTTTGTGACATTTTTCACCAGCCTAAGACAGCAAATTGTCTATGCAGGTCCACGTCTTCGTATACCCCCCATATAACGGTACCTACCGATGTTCGTTATTTTGATGATTTTAGCGAACTCATTAACCAGAATTGTTTCAAATTTGGTATTTGAAGTTCGCAACAGCCACCATATATAGGTACATCCCGATATTCGATATTTTGATGATTTTAGGGAAGTCATTCACCGGAATTGTTTTAAATTTGGTTTTTGTCTATGCAGGTTTAGGTCTTCGTATAGCCCCCATATAAATGTGCATCCCGATATTCGATATTACCGGAATTGTTTTAAATTTGGTATTTGAAGTTCACAAGGGATACTACAGCCTAAGACAGAAAATTGTCTGTGCAGGTTCACGTCTTCGTATAGCCCCCATATAAAGGTAGAGCCCCCATATTTAAAGTTCGTAATGGATACTACAGCCTAGGCCAGGAAATTGTCTGTGCAGGTCTACATATTCGTATAGCCCGGTACCTCCCGATATTCGTTATTTTGTTTTTTTTTTTAGCGACATTATTTACCGAAATTGTTTCAACTGTGGTATTTGAAGTTCGTAATGTATAGTACAGCCTAAAACAGAAAATTGTCTATGCAGGTCCACTTCTTTGTATAGCCCCCATATAACGGTGCCTCCCGATATTCGGAATTTTGATGATTTTAGCGAATTTATTCACTGGAATTGTTTCAATTTAATATTTAAAGTTCGTAATGGATAGTACAGCCTAAGACAGAAAAATGTTTGTGCAGGTTCACGTCTTCCTATAGCCCCCATATAAAGGTGCATCCCGATATTCGATATTTTGATGATTTTAGGGAATTCATTCACTGGAATTGTTTTAAATTTGGTATTTGAAGTTCACAAGGGATACTACAGCCTAAGACAGACAATTGTCTGTGCAGGTTCACGTCTTCCTATAGCCCCCATATAAAGGTAGAGCCCCCATATATAAAGTTCGTAATGGATGCTACAGCCTAGGCCAGAAAATTGTCTGTCCAGGTCTACATATTCGTATAGCCCGGTACCTCCCGATATTCGTTATTTTGTTTTTTTAGCGACATTATTTACCGAAATTGTTTCAACTGTGGTATTTGAAGTTCGTAATGTATAGTACAGCCTAAAACAGAAAATTGTCTATGCAGGTCCACTTCTTTGTATAGCCCCCATATAACGGTGCCTCCCGATATTCGGCATTTTGATGATTTCAGCGAATTTATTCAATGGAATTGTTTTAAATTTGGTATTTGAAGTTCACAAGGGATACTACAGCCAAAAGACAGAAAATTGTCTGTGCAGGTTCACGTCTTCGTATAGCCCCCATATAAAGGTACATCCCGATATTCGATATATTGATGATTTTAGGGAAGTCATTCACCGGAATTGTTTTAAATTTGGTTTTTGTCTATGCAGGTTTAGGTCTTCGTATAGCCCCCATATAAATGTGCATCCCGATATTCGCTATTACCGGAATTGTTTTAAATTTGGTATTTGAAGTTCACAAGGGATACTACAGCCTAAGACAGAAAATTGTCTGTGCAGGTTCACGTCTTCGTATAGCCCCCATATAAAGGTAGAGCCCCCATATTTAAAGATCGTAATGGATACTACAGCCTAGGCCAGGAAATTGTCTGTGCAGGTCTACATATTCGTATAGCCCGGTACCTCCCGATATTCGTTATTTTGTTTTTTTAGCGACATTATTTACCGAAATTGTTTCAACTGTGGTATTTGAAGTTCGTAATGTATAGTACAGCCTAAAACAGAAAATTGTCTATGCAGGTCCACTTCTTTGTATAGCCCCCATATAACGGTGCCTCCCGATATTCGGAATTTTGATGATTTTAGCGAATTTATTCACTGGAATTGTTTCAATTTAATATTTAAAGTTCGTAATGGATAGTACAGCCTAAGACAGTAAAATGTCTGTGCAGGTTCACGTCTTCCTATAGCCCCCATATAAAGGTGCATCCCGATATTCGATATTTTAATGATTTTAGGGAATTCATTCACTGGAATTGTTTTAAATTTGGTATTTGAAGTTCACAAGGGATACTACAGCCTAAGACAGATAATTGTCTGTGCAGGTTCACGTCTTCCTATAGCCCCCATATAAAGGTAGAGCCCCCATATATAAAGTTCGTAATGGATGCTACAGCCTAGGCAAGGAAATTGTCTGTGCTGGTCTACATCTTCGTATAGCCCGGTACCTCCCGATATTCGTTATTTTGTTTTTTTTAGCGACATTATTTACCGAAATTGTTTCAACTGTGGTATTTGAAGTTCGTAATGTATAGTACAGCCTAAAACAGAAAATTGTCTATGCAGGTCCACTTCTTTGTATAGCCCCCATATAACGGTGCCTCCCGATATTCGGAATTTTGATGATTTTAGCGAATTTATTCACTGGAATTGTTTCAATTTAATATTTAAAGTTCGTAATGGATAGTACAGCCTAAGAGAGAAAAATGTTTGTGCAGGTTCACGTCTTCCTATAGCCCCCATATAAAGGTGCATCCCGATATTCGATATTTTGATGATTTTAGGGAATTCATTCACTGGAATTGTTTTAAATTTGGTATTTGAAGTTCACAAGGGATACTACAGCCTAAGACAGACAATTGTCTGTGCAGGTTCACGTCTTCCTATAGCCCCCATATAAAGGTAGCGCCCCCATATATAAAGTTTGTAATGGATGCTACAGCCTAGGCAAGGAAATTGTCTGTGCAGGTCTACATCTCCGTATAGCCCGGTACCTCCCGATATTCGTTATTTTGTTTTTTTAGCGACATTATTTACCGAAATTGTTTCAACTGTGGTATTTGAAGTTCGTAATGTATAGTACAGCCTAAAACAGAAAATTGTCTATGCAGGTCCACTTCTTTGTATAGCCCCCATATAACGGTGCCTCCCGATATTCGGCATTTTGATGATTTCAGCGAATTTATTCAATGGAATTGTTTTAAATTTGGTATTTGAAGTTCACAGTGGATAGTACAGCCTAACGGTACCTCCCGATATTCGGTATTTTGATGATTTTAGCGAATTCATTCACCGGAATTGTTTCACATTCGGTATTTGAAGTTCGTAATGGATAGTACAGCCTAAGACAGAAAAATGTCTGTGCAGGTTCACGTCTTCCTATAGCCCCCATATAAAGGTGCATCCCGGTATTCGATATTTTGATGATTTTAGGGAATTCATTCACCGGAATTATTTTAAATTTGGTATTTGAAGTTCACAAGGGATACTACAGCCTAAGACAGAAAATTGTCTGTGCAGGTTCACGTCTTCCTATAGCCCCCATATAAAGGTAGAGCCCCCATATATAAAGTCGTAATGGATGCTACAGCCTAGGCAAGGAAATTGTCTGTGCAGGTCTACATCTTCGTATAGCCCAGTACCTCCCAATATTCGTTATTTTGTTTTTTTAGCGACATTATTTACCGAAATTGTTTCAACTGTGGTATTTGAAGTTCGTAATGTATAGTACAGCCTAAAACAGAAAATTGTCTATGCAGGTCCACTTCTTTGTATAGCCCCCATATAACGGTGCCTCCCGATATTCGGCATTTTGATGATTTCAGCGTATTTATTCAATGGAATTGTTTTAAATTTGGTATTTGAAGTTCACAAGGGATACTACAGCCAAAAGACAGAAAATTGTCTGTGCAGGTTCACGTCTTCGTATAGCCCCCATATAAATGTGCATCCCGATATTCGCTATTACCGGAATTGTTTTAAATTTGGTATTTGAAGTTCACAAGGGATACTACAGCCTAAGACAGAAAATTGTCTGTGCAGGTTCACGTCTTCGTATAGCCCCCATATAAAGGTAGAGCCCCCATATTTAAAGTTCGTAATGGATACTACAGCCTAGGCCAGGAAATTGTCTGTGCAGGTCTACATATTCGTATAGCCCGGTACCTCCCGATATTCGTTATTTTGTTTTGTTTGCAGGTTCACGTCTTCCTATAGCCCCCATATAAAGGTGCATCCCGATATTCGATATTTTAATGATTTTAGGGAATTCATTCACTGGAATTGTTTTAAATTTGGTATTTGAAGTTCACAAGGGATACTACAGCCTAAGACAGATAATTGTCTGTGCAGGTTCACGTCTTCCTATAGCCCCCATATAAAGGTAGAGCCCCCATATATAAAGTTCGTAATGGGTGCTACAGCCTAGGCAAGGAAATTGTCTGTGCTGGTCTACATCTTCGTATAGCCCGGTACCTCCCGATATTCTTTATTTTGTTTTTTTTAGCGACATTATTTACCGAAATTGTTTCAACTGTGGTATTTGAAGTTCGTAATGTATAGTACAGCCTAAAACAGAAAATTGTCTATGCAGGTCCACTTCTTTGTATAGCCCCCATATAACGGTGCCTCCCGATATTCGGCATTTTGATGATTTCAGCGAATTTATTCAATGGAATTGTTTTAAATTTGGTATTTGAAGTTCACAAGGGATACTACAGCCTAAGACAGAAAATTGTCTGTGCAGGTTCACGTCTTCCTATAGCCCCCATATAATGGTAGAGCCCCCATATATAAAGTTCGTAATGGATGCTACAGCCTAGGCAAGGAAATTGTCTGTGCAGGTCTACATCTTCGTATAGCCCGGTACCTCCCGATATTCGTTATTTTGTTTTTTTAGCGACATTATTTACCGAAATTGTTTCAACTGTGGTATTTGAAGTTCGTAATGTATAGTACAGCCTAAAACAGAAAATTGTCTATGCAGGTCCACTTCTTTGTATAGCCCCCATATAACGGTGCCTCCCGATATTCGATATTTTGATGATTTTAGGGAAGTCATTCACCGGAATTGTTTTAAATTTGGTATTTGTCTGTGCAGGTTCACGTCTTCCTATAGCCCCCATATAAAGATAGAGCCCCCATATATAAAGTTCGTAATGGATGCTACAGCCTAGGCAAGGAAATTGTCTGTGCAGGTCTACATATTCGTATAGCCCGGTACCTCCCGATATTCGGTATTTTGATGATTTTGGCGACATTATTCACCGCAATGGTTTCAACTGTGGTATTTGAAGTTCGAAATGGATAGTACAGCCTAAGACAGAAGATTGTCTATGCAGGTTCACTTCTTCGTATAGCCCCCATTTAACGGTGCCTCCCGATATTCGGTATTTTGCTGATTTTAGCGAATTTATTTACTGGAAATGTTTCAAATTTGGTATTTGAAGTTCGTAATGGATAGTACAGACTAAGACAGAAGATTGTCTATGCAGGTCCACGTCTTCGTATAGCCCTCATATAAAGGTACATCCCGATATTCGATATTTTGATGATTTTAGGGAAGTCATTCACCGGAATTGTTTTAAATTTGGTATTTGAAGTTCACAGTGGATAGTACAGCCTAAGACAGAAAACTGTCTGTGCAGGTTCACGTCTTCGTATAGCCCCCATATAACGGTACCTCCCGATATTCGGTATTTTGATGATTTTAGCGAATTCATTCACCGGAATTGTTTCACATTCGGTATTTGAAGTTCGTAATGGATAGTACAGCCTAAGACAGGAAATTGTCTGTGCATGTCATCCTCTTCATCGAGCCTCAATTTATTGATTTTTGTGACATTTTTCACCGGAATTGTTTTAAATTTGGTATTTGAAGTTCGCATTGGATACTACAGCCTCGGCCAGAAAATTGTCTGTGCAAGTCTACGTCTTCGTATAGCCCCCATATAAAGGTACATCCCGATATTCGATATTTTGATGATTTTAGGGAAGTCATTCACCGGAATTGTTTTAAATTTGGTTTTTGTCTATGCAGGTTTAGGTCTTCGTATAGCCCCCATATAAATGTGCATCCCGAAATTCGATATTTTGATGATTTTAGGGAATTCATTCACGGGAATTGTTTTAAATTTTTTATTTAAAGTACGTAATGGATACTACAGCCTAGGCCAGAAAATTGTCTGTCCTGGTCTACATATTCGTATAGCCCGGTACCTCCCGATATTCGGTATTTTGATGATTTTGGCGACATTATTCACCGCAATTGCTTCAACTGTGGTACTTGAAGTTCGAAATGGATAGTACAGCCTAAGACAGAAGATTGTCTACGCAGGTTCACTTCTTCGTATAGCCCCCATATAACGGTGCCTCCCGATATTCGGTATTTTGCTGATTTTAGCGAATTCATTCACCGGAATTGTTTCACATTCGGTATTTGAAGTTCGTAATGGATAGTACAGCCTAAGACAGGAAATTGTCTGTGCATGTCATCCTCTTTATCGAGCCCCCAATTTATTGATTTTGGCGACATTATTCACCGCAATTGCTTCAACTGTGGTACTTGAAGTTCGAAATGGATAGTACAGCCTAAGACAGAAGATTGTCTACGCAGGTTCACTTCTTCGTATAGACCCCATATAACGGTACCTACCGATGTTCGTTATTTTGATGATTTTAGCGAACTCATTAACCAGAATTGTTTCAAATTTGGTATTTGAAGTTCGCAATAGCCACCATATAAAGGTACATCCCGATATTCGATATTTTGATGATTTTAGGGAAGTCATTCACCTGAATTGTTTTAAATTTGGTTTTTGTCTATGCAGGTTTAGGTCTTCGTATAGCCCCCATATAAATGTGCATCCCGATATTCGATATTTTGATGATTTTCGGGAATTCATTCACCGGAATTGTTTTAAATTTGGTATTTGAAGTTCCTAATGGATAATACAGCCTAAGGCTGAAAATTATTTATGCAGGTTCACTTCTTCGTATAGCCCCCATATAACGGTACCTCCCGATATTCTGTATTTTGATGATTTTAGCGACATTTTTACCCGGAATTATTTCAAATTTGGTATTAGAAGTTCGAAAGGGACACTACAGCCTAATACAGAAAATTGTCTGCGTAGGTCTACGTCTTCGTATAGCCCCCATATAACGGTACCTCCCGATATTGAGTATTTTGATGATTTCAGCGACAATATTCGCCGGAATTGTTTCAAATGTGGTAATTGAAGTTCCTAATGGATAATACAGCCTAAGGCTGAAAATTATTTATGCAGGTTCACTTCTTCGTATAGCCCCCATATAACTGTGCCTCCCGATATTCGGTATTTCGGGAATTCATTCACCGGAATTGTTTTAAATTTGGTATTTGAAGTTCACAAGGGATACTACAGCCTAAGACAGAAAATTGTCTGTGCAGGTTCACGTCTTCGTATAGCCCCCATATAACGGTGCCTTCCGATATTCGGTATTTTGATGATTTTAGCGAATCTATTCACTGGAATTGTTTCAAATTTGGTATTTGAAGTTCGTAATGGATAGTACAGCCTAAGACAGAAATTTGTCTATGCAGGTCCACGTCTTCGTATATTTTGATGATTTTAGCGAATTTCTACCCCGGAAATGTTTCAAATTTGGTATTTGAAGTTCGTAATCGATACTACAGCCTAGGCCAGAAAATTGTCCGTGCAGGTCTATATATTCGTATAGCCCGGTACCTCCCAAAATTCGGTATTTTGATGATTTCGGCGACATTATTCACCGCAATCGTTTCAAATGTGGTATTTGAAGTTCGTAATGGATAGTACAGCCAAAGACAGACAGTTGTCTGTGCAGGTCTACGTCTTCGTATAGCCCTCATATAACGGTGCCTCCCGATATTCGGTATTTTGATGATTTTAGGGAATTCATTCACCGGAATTGTTTTAAATTTGGTATTTGAAGTTCACAAGGGATACTACAGCCTAAGACAGAAAATTGTCTATGCAGGTTCACGTCTTCGTTTAGCCCCCATATAACTGTGCCTCCCGATATTCGGTATTTTGATGATTTTAGCGAATTTATTCACTGAAATTGTTTCAAATTTGGTATTTGAAGTTCGTAATGGATAGTACAGCCTAAGACAGAAGATTGTCTATGCAGGTTCACTTCTTCGTATAGCTCCCATATAACGGTGCCTCCCGATATTCAGTATTTTGATGATTTTAGCGAATTTAGTCACTAGAATTGTTTCAAATTTGGTATTTGTCTGTGCAGGTTCACGTCTTCCTATAGCCCCCATATAAAGATAGAGCCCCCATATATAAAGTTCGTAATGGATGCTACAGCCTAGGCAAGGAAATTGTCTGTGCAGGTCTACATATTCGTATAGCCCGGTACCTCCCGATATTCGGTATTTTGATGATTTTGGCGACATTATTCACCGCAATGGTTTCAACTGTGGTATTTGAAGTTCGAAATGGATAGTACAGCCTAAGACAGAAGATTGTCTATGCAGGTTCACTTCTTCGTATAGCCCCCATTTAACGGTGCCTCCCGATATTCGGTATTTTGCTGATTTTAGCGAATTTATTTACTGGAAATGTTTCAAATTTGGTATTTGAAGTTCGTAATGGATAGTACAGACTAAGACAGAAGATTGTCTATGCAGGTCCACGTCTTCGTATAGCCCTCATATAAAGGTACATCCCGATATTCGATATTTTGATGATTTTAGGGAAGTCATTCACCGGAATTGTTTTAAATTTGGTATTTGAAGTTCACAGTGGATAGTACAGCCTAAGACAGAAAACTGTCAGTGCAGGTTCACGTCTTCGTATAGCCCCCATATAACGGTACCTCCCGATATTCGGTATTTTGATGATTTTAGCGAATTCATTCACCGGAATTGTTTCACATTCGGTATTTGAAGTTCGTAATGGATAGTACAGCCTAAGACAGGAAATTGTCTGTGCATGTCATCCTCTTCATCGAGCCTCAATTTATTGATTTTTGTGACATTTTTCACCGGAATTGTTTTAAATTTGGTATTTGAAGTTCACAAGGGATACTACAGCCTAAGACAGAAAATTGTCTGTGCAGGTTCACGTCTTCCTATAGCCCCCATATAAAGGTAGAGCCCCCATATATAAAGTTCGTAATGGATGCTACAGCCTAGGCAAGGAAATTGTCTGTGCAGGTCTACATCTTCGTATAGCCCGGTACCTCCCGATATTCGTTATTTTGTTTTTTTAGCGACATTATTTACCGAAATTGTTTCAACTGTGGTATTTGAAGTTCGTAATGTATAGTACAGCCTAAAACAGAAAATTGTCTATGCAGGTCCACTTCTTTGTATAGCCCCCATATAACGGTGCCTCCCGATATTCGATATTTTGATGATTTTAGGGAAGTCATTCACCGGAATTGTTTTAAATTTGGTATATGTCTGTGCAGGTTCACGTCTTCCTATAGCCCCCATATAAAGATAGAGCCCCCATATATAAAGTTCGTAATGGATACTACAGCCTAGGCCAGAAAATTGTCTGTCCAGGTCAACATATTCGTATAGCCCGGTACCTCCCGATATTCGGTATTTTGATGATTTTGGCGACATTATTCACCGCAATTGCTTCAATTGTGGTACTTGAAGTTCGAAATTGATAGTACAGCCTAAGACAGAAGATTCTCTACGCAGGTTCACTTCTTCGTATAGCCCCCATATAACGGTGCCTCCCGATATTCGGTATTTTGCTGATTTTAGCGAATTCATTCACCGGAATTGTTTCACATTCGGTATTTGAAGTTCGTAATGGATAGTACAGCCTAAGACAGGAAATTGTCTGTGCATGTCATCCTCTTCATCGAGCCCCCAATTTATTGATTTTGGCGACATTATTCACCGCAATTGCTTCAACTGTGGTACTTGAAGTTCGAAATGGATAGTACAGCCTAAGACAGAAGATTGTCTACGCAGGTTCACTTCTTCGTATAGCCCCCATATAACGGTACCTACCTATGTTCGTTATTTTGATGATTTTAGCGAACTCATTAACCAGAATTGTTTCAAATTTGGTATTTGAAGTTCGCAATAGCCACCATATAAAGGTACATCCCGATATTCGATATTTTGATGATTTTAGGGAAGTCATTCACCTGAATTGTTTTAAATTTGGTTTTTGTCTATGCAGGTTTAGGTCTTCGTATAGCCCCCATATAAATGTGCATCCCGATATTCGATATTTTGATGATTTTCGGGAATTCATTCACCGGAATTGTTTTAAATTTGGTATTTGAAGTTCCTAATGGATAATACAGCCTAAGGCTGAAAATTATTTATGCAGGTTCACTTCTTCGTATAGCCCCCATATAACGGTACCTCCCGATATTCTGTATTTTGATGATTTTAGCGACATTTTTACCCGGAATTATTTCAAATTTGGTATTAGAAGTTCGAAAGGGACACTACAGCCTAATACAGAAAATTGTCTGCGTAGGCCTACGTCTTCGTATAGCCCCCATATAACGGTACCTCCCGATATTGAGTATTTTGATGATTTCAGCGACAATATTCGCCGGAATTGTTTCAAATGTGGTAATTGAAGTTCCTAATGGATAATACAGCCTAAGGCTGAAAATTATTTATGCAGGTTCACTTGTTCGTATAGCCCCCATATAACGGTGCCTCCCGATATTCGGTATTTTGATGATTTTCGGGAATTCATTCACCGGAATTGTTTTAAATTTGGTATTTGAAGTTCACAAGGGATACTACAGCCTAAGACAGAAAATTGTCTGTGCAGGTTCACGTCTTCGTATAGCCCCCATATAACGGTGCCTTCCGATATTCGGTATTTTGATGATTTTAACGAATCTATTCACTGGAATTGTTTCAAATTTGGTATTTGAAGTTCGTAATGGATAGTACAGCCTAAGACAGAAATTTGTCTATGCAGGTCCACGTCTTCGTATATTTTGATGATTTTAGCGAATTTCTACCCCGGAAATGTTTCAAATTTGGTATTTGAAGTTCGTAATCGATACTACAGCCTAGGCCAGAAAATTGTCCGTGCAGGTCTATATATTCGTATAGCCCGGTACCTCCCAAAATTCGGTATTTTGATGATTTCGGCGACATTATTCACCGCAATCGTTTCAAATGTGGTATTTGAAGTTCGTAATGGATAGTACAGCCAAAGACAGACAGTTGTCTGTGCAGGTCTACGTCTTCGTATAGCCCTCATATATCGGTGCCTCCCGATATTCGGTATTTTGATGATTTTAGGGAATTCATTCACCGGAATTGTTTTAAATTTGGTATTTGAAGTTCACAAGGGATACTACAGCCTAAGACAGAAAATTGTCTATGCAGGTTCACGTCTTCGTTTAGCCCCCATATAACTGTGCCTCCCGATATTCGGTATTTTGATGATTTTAGCGAATTTATTCACTGAAATTGTTTCAAATTTGGTATTTGAAGTTCGTAATGGATAGTACAGCCTAAGACTGAAAATTGTCTATGCAGGTCCACGTCTTCATATTATTTGATGATTTTAGGGAATTCATTCACGGGAATTGTTTTAAATTTGGTATTTGAAGTTCGTAATGGATACTACAGCCTAGGCCAGAAAATTATCCGTGCAGTTCTACATATTCGTATAGCCCGGTACCTCCCATTACTCACCGCAATCGTTTCAAATGTGGTCTTCGTCTTCGTATATTTTGATGATTTTAGGGAATTCATTCACGGGAATTGTGTTAAATTTAGTATTTGAAGTTCGTAATGGATACTACAGCCTAGGCCAGAAAATTATCCGTGCAGTTCTAGATATTCGTATAGCCCGGTACCTCCCATTATTCACCGCAATCGTTTCAAATGTGGTATTTGAAGTTCGTAATGGATAGTACAGCCTAAGACAGAAGATTGTCTATGCAGGTTCACTTCTTCGTATAGCCCCCATATAACGGTGCCTCCCGATATTCGGTATTTTGATGATTTTAGCGAATTTATTCACTGGAATTGTTTCAAATTTGGTATTTGAAGTTCGTAATATATAGTTCAACCTAAGACAGAAAATTGTCTATGCAGGTCCACGTCTTCGTATAGCCCTCATATAAAGGTACATCCCGATATTCGATATTTTGATGATTTTAGGAAGTCATTCACCGAAATTGTTTTAAATTTGGTATTTGAAGTTCACAAGGGATACTACAGCCAAAAGACAGAAAATTGTCTGTGCAGGTTCACGTCTTCGTATAGCCCCCATATAAATGTGCATCCCGATATTCGATATTTTGATGATTTTAGGAAATTCATTCACGGGAATTGTTTTAAATTTGGTATTTAAAGTACGTAATGGATACTACAGCCTAGGCCAGAAAATTGTCTGTGCAGGTCTACATATTCGTATAGCCCGGTACCTCCCGACATTTTTCACCGGAATTGTTTTAAATTTGGTATTTGAAGTTCGCAATGGATACTACAACCTCGGACAGAAAATTTTCTGTGCAAGTCTACGTCTTCGTATAGCCCCCATATAACGGTACCTCCCGATATTCGGTATTTTGATGATTTTAGCGAATTCATTCACCGGAATTGTTTCACATTCGGTATTTGAAGTTCGTAATGAATAGTACAGCCTAAGACAGGAAATTGTCTGTTCATGTCCTCATCTTCATCGAGCCCCCAATTTATTGATTTTTGTGACATTTTTCACCGGAATTGTTTCAAATTTGGTATTTGAAGTTCGCAATGGATACTACAGCCTCGGCCAGAAAATTGTCTGTGCAAGTCTACGTCTTCGTATAGCCCCCATATAAAGGTACATCCCGATATTCGATATTTTGATGATTTTAGGGAAGTCATTCACCGGAATTGATTTAAATTTGGTTTTTGTCTATGCAGGTTTAGGTCTTCGTATAGCCCCCATATAAATGTGCATCCCGATATTCGATATTTCGATGATTTTAGGCAATTCATTCACGGGAATTGTTTTAAATTTTTTATTTAAAGTACGTAATGGATACTACAGCCTAGGCCAGAAAATTGTCTGTCCAGGTCTACATATTCGTATAGCCCGGTACCTCCCGATATTCGGTATTTTGATGATTTTGGCGACATTATTCACCGCAATTGCTTCAACTGTGGTATTTGAAGTTCGAAATGGATAGTACAGCCTAAGACAGAAGATTGTCTATGCAGGTTCACTTCTTCGTATAGCCCCCATATAACGGTGCCTCCCGATATTCGGTATTTTGCTGATTTTAGCGAATTCATTCACCGGAATTGTTTCACATTTGGTATTTGAAGTTCGTAATATATAGTTCAACCTAAGACAGAAAATTGTCTATGCAGGTCCACGTCTTCGTATAGCCCTCATATAAAGGTACATCCCGATATTCGATATTTTGATGATTTTAGGGAAGTCATTCACCGAAATTGTTTTAAATTTGGTATTTGAAGTTCACAATGGATACTACAGCCTAAGACAGCAAATTGTCTGTGCATGTCATCCTCTTCATCGAGCCCCCAATTTATTGATTTTTGTGACATTTTTCACCGGAATTGTTTTAAATTTGGTATTTGAAGTTCACAAGGGATACTACAGCCTAAGACAGAAAATTGTCTGTGCAGGTTCACGTCTTCCTATAGCCCCCATATAAAGGTAGAGCCCCCATATAAAGGTAGAGCCCCCATATATAAAGTTCGTAATGGATGCTACAGCCTAGGCAAGGAAATTGTCTGTGCAGGTCTACATCTTCGTATAGCCCGGTACCTCCCGATATTCGTTATTTTGTTTTTTTAGCGACATTATTTACCGAAATTGTTTCAACTGTGGTATTTGAAGTTCGTAATGTATAGTACAGCCTAAAGCAGAAAATTGTCTATGCAGGTCCACTTCTTTGTATAGCCCCCATATAACAGTGCCTCCCGATATTCGGCATTTTGATGATTTCAGCGATTTTATTCAATGGAATTGTTTTAAATTTGGTATTTGAAGTTCACAAGGGATACTACAGCCAAAAGACAGAAAATTGTCTGTGCAGGTTCACGTCTTCCTATAGCCCCCATATAAAGGTAGAGCCCCCATATATAAAGTTCGTAATGGATGCTACAGCCTAGGCAAGGAATTGTTTTAAATTTGGTATTTGAAGTTCACAAGGGATACTACAGCCAAAAGACAGAAAATTGTCTGTGCAGGTTCACGTCTTCGTATAGCCCCCATATAAAGGTACATCCCGATATTCGATATTTTGATGATTTTAGGGAAGTCATTCACCGGAATTGTTTTAAATTTGGTATTTGTCTATGCAGGTTTAGGTCTTCGTATAGCCCCCATATAAATGTGCATCCCGATATTCGATATTTTGATGATTTTAGGAAATTCATTCACGGGAATTGTTTTAAATTTGGTATTTAAAGTACGTAATGGATACTACAGCCTAGGCCAGAAAATTGTCTGTGCAGGTCTACATATTCGTATAGCCCGGTACCTCCCGATATTCTGTATTTTGATGATTTTGGCGACATTATTCACCGCAATGGTTTCAACTGTGGTATTTGAAGTTCGAAGTGGATAGTACAGCCTAAAACAGAAGATTGTCTATGCAGGTTCACTTCTTCGTATAGCCCCCATTTAACGGTGCCTCCCGATATTCGGTATTTTGCTGATTTTAGCGAATTTATTTACTGGAAATGTTTCAAATTTGGTATTTGAAGTTCGTAATGGATAGTACAGACTAAGACAGAAGATTGTCTATGCAGGTCCACGTCTTCGTATAGCCCTCATATAAAGGTACATCCCGATATTCGATATTTTGATGATTTTAGGGAAGTCATTCACCGGAATTGTTTTAAATTTGATATTTGAAGTTCACAGTGGATAGTACAGCCTAAGATAAAAAACTGTCTGTGCAGCTTCACGTCTTCGTATAGCCCCCATATAACGGTACCTCCCGATATTCGGTATTTTGATGATTTTAGCGAATTCATTCCCCGGAATTGTTTCACATTCGGTATTTGAAGTTCGTAATGGATAGTACAGCCTAAGACAGGAAATTGTCTGTGCATGTCATCCTCTTCATCGAGCCCCCAATTTATTGATTTTTGTGACATTTTTCACCGGAATTGTTTTAAATTTGGTATTTGAAATTCGCAATGGATACTACAACCTCGGCCAGAAAATTGTCTGTGCAAGTCTACGTCTTCGTATAGCCCCCATATAACGGTACCTCCCGATATTCGGTATTTTGATGATTTTAGCGAATTCATTCACCGGAATTGTTTCACATTCGGTATTTGAAGTTCGTAATGAATAGTACAGCCTAAGACAGGAAATTGTCTGTGCATGTCCTCATCTTCATCGAGCCCCCAATTTATTGATTTTTGTGACATTTTTCACCGGTATTGTTTTAAATTTGGTATTTGAAGTTCGCAATGGATACTTCAGCCTCGGCCAGAAAATTGTCTGTGCAAGTCTACGTCTTCGTATAGCCCCCATATAAAGGTACATCCCGATATTCGATATTTTGATGATTTTAGAAAAATCATTCACCGGAATTGTTTTAAATTTGGTTTTTGTCTATGCAGGTTTAGGTCTTCGTATAGCCCCCATATAAATGTGCATACCGATATTCGATATTTTGATGATTTTAGGAAATTCATTCACGGGAATTGTTTTAAATTTGGTATTTAAAGTACGTAATGGATACTACAGCCTAGGCCAGAAAATTGTCTGTGCAGGTCTACATATTCGTATAGCCCGGTACCTCCCGATATTCGGTATTTTGATGATTTTGGCGACATTATTCACCGCAATGGTTTCAACTGTGGTATTTGAAGTTCGAAATGGATAGTACAGCCTAAGACAGAAGATTGTCTATGCAGGTTCACTTCTTCGTATAGCCCCCATTTAACGGTGCCTCCCGATATTCGGTATTTTGCTGATTTTAGCGAATTTATTTACTGGAAATGTTTCAAATTTGGTATTTGAAGTTCGTAATGGATAGTACAGACTAAGACAGAAGATTGTCTATGCAGGTCCACGTCTTCGTATAGCCCTCATATAAAGGTACATCCCGATATTCGATATTTTGATGATTTTAGGGAAGTCATTCACCGGAATTGTTTTAAATTTGATATTTGAAGTTCACAGTGGATAGTACAGCCTAAGACAAAAAACTGTCTGTGCAGGTTCACGTCTTCGTATAGCCCCCATATAACGGTACCTCCCGATATTCGGTATTTTGATGATTTTAGCGAATTCATTCCCCGGAATTGTTTCACATTCGGTATTTGAAGTTCGTAATGGATAGTACAGCCTAAGACAGGAAATTGTCTGTGCATGTCATCCTCTTCATCGAGCCCCCAATTTATTGATTTTTGTGACATTTTTCACCGGAATTGTTTTAAATTTGGTATTTGAAATTCGCAATGGATACTACAACCTCGGCCAGAAAATTGTCTGTGCAAGTCTACGTCTTCGTATAGCCCCCATATAACGGTACCTCCCGATATTCGGTATTTTGATGATTTTAGCGAATTCATTCACCGGAATTGTTTCACATTCGGTATTTGAAGTTCGTAATGAATAGTACAGCCTAAGACAGGAAATTGTCTGTGCATGTCCTCATCTTCATCGAGCCCCCAATTTATTGATTTTTGTGACATTTTTCACCGGTATTGTTTTAAATTTGGTATTTGAAGTTCGCAATGGATACTACAGCCTCGGCCAGAAAATTGTCTGTGCAAGTCTACGTCTTCGTATAGCCCCCATATAAAGGTACATCCCGATATTCGATATTTTGATGATTTTAGAAAAATCATTCACCGGAATTGTTTTAAATTTGGTTTTTGTCTATGCAGGTTTAGGTCTTCGTATAGCCCCCATATAAATGTGCATCCCGATATTCGATATTTTGATGATTTTAGGAAATTCATTCACGGGAATTGTTTTAAATTTGGTATTTAAAGTACGTAATGGATACTACAGCCTAGGCCAGAAAATTGTCTGTGCAGGTCTACATATTCGTATAGCCCGGTACCTCCCGATATTCGGTATTTTGATGATTTTGGCGACATTATTCACCGCAATGGTTTCAACTGTGGTATTTGAAGTTCGAAATGGATAGTACAGCCTAAGACAGAAGATTGTCTATGCAGGTTCACTTCTTCGTATAGCCCCCATTTAACGGTGCCTCCCGATATTCGGTATTTTGCTGATTTTAGCGAATTTATTTACTGGAAATGTTTCAAATTTGGTATTTGAAGTTCGTAATGGATAGTACAGACTAAGACAGAAGATTGTCTATGCAGGTCCACGTCTTCGTCTTGATTTTTGTGACATTTTTCACCGGTATTGTTTTAAATTTGGTATTTGAAGTTCGCAATGGATACTACAGCCTCGGCCAGAAAATTGTCTGTGCAAGTCTACGTCTTCGTATAGCCCCCATATAAAGGTACATCCCGATATTCGATATTTTGATGATTTTAGAAAAATCATTCACCGGAATTGTTTTAAATTTGGTTTTTGTCTATGCAGGTTTAGGTCTTCGTATAGCCCCCATATAAATGTGCATCCCGATATTCGATATTTTGATGATTTTAGGAAATTCATTCACGGGAATTGTTTTAAATTTGGTATTTAAAGTACGTAATGGATACTACAGCCTAGGCCAGAAAATTGTCTGTGCAGGTCTACATATTCGTATAGCCCGGTACCTCCCGATATTCGGTATTTTGATGATTTTGGCGACATTATTCACCGCAATGGTTTCAACTGTGGTATTTGAAGTTCGAAATGGATAGTACAGCCTAAGACAGAAGATTGTCTATGCAGGTTCACTTCTTCGTATAGCCCCCATTTAACGGTGCCTCCCGATATTCGGTATTTTGCTGATTTTAGCGAATTTATTTACTGGAAATGTTTCAAATTTGGTATTTGAAGTTCGTAATGGATAGTACAGACTAAGACAGAAGATTGTCTATGCAGGTCCACGTCTTCGTATAGCCCTCATATAAAGGTACATCCCGATATTCGATATTTTGATGATTTTAGGGAAGTCATTCACCGGAATTGTTTTAAATTTGATATTTGAAGTTCACAGTGGATAGTACAGCCTAAGACAAAAAACTGTCTGTGCAGGTTCACGTCTTCGTATAGCCCCCATATAACGGTACCTCCCGATATTCGGTATTTTAATGATTTTAGCGAATTCATTCCCCGGAATTGTTTCACATTCGGTATTTGAAGTTCGTAATGGATAGTACAGCCTAAGACAGGAAATTGTCTGTGCATGTCATCCTCTTCATCGAGCCCCCAATTTATTGATTTTTGTGACATTTTTCACCGGAATTGTTTTAAATTTGGTATTTGAAATTCGCAATGGATACTACAACCTCGGCCAGAAAATTGTCTGTGCAAGTCTACGTCTTCGTATAGCCCCCATATAACGGTACCTCCCGATATTCGGTATTTTGATGATTTTAGCGAATTCATTCACCGGAATTGTTTCACATTCGGTATTTGAAGTTCGTAATGAATAGTACAGCCTAAGACAGGAAATTGTCTGTGCATGTCCTCATCTTCATCGAGCCCCCAATTTATTGATTTTTGTGACATTTTTCACCGGTATTGTGTTAAATTTGGTATTTGAAGTTCGCAATGGATACTACAGCCTCGGCCAGAAAATTGTCTGTGCAAGTCTACGTCTTAGTATAGCCCCCATATAAAGGTACATCCCGATATTCGATATTTTGATGATTTTAGAAAAATCATTCACCGGAATTGTTTTAAATTTGGTTTTTGTCTATGCAGGTTTAGGTCTTCGTATAGCCCCCATATAAATGTGCATCCCGATATTCGATATTTTGATGATTTTAGGAAATTCATTCACGGGAATTGTTTTAAATTTGGTATTTAAAGTACGTAATGGATACTACAGCCTAGGCCAGAAAATTGTCTGTGCAGGTCTACATATTCGTATAGCCCGGTACCTCCCGATATTCGGTATTTTGATGATTTTGGCGACATTATTCACCGCAATGGTTTCAACTGTGGTATTTGAAGTTCGAAATGGATAGTACAGCCTAAGACAGAAGATTGTCTATGCAGGTTCACTTCTTCGTATAGCCCCCATTTAACGGTGCCTCCCGATATTCGGTATTTTGCTGATTTTAGCGAATTTATTTACTGGAAATGTTTCAAATTTGGTATTTGAAGTTCGTAATGGATAGTACAGACTAAGACAGAAGATTGTCTATGCAGGTCCACGTCTTCGTATAGCCCTCATATAAAGGTACATCCCGATATTCGATATTTTGATGATTTTAGGGAAGTCATTCACCGGAACTGTTTTAAATTTGATATTTGAAGTTCACAGTGGATAGTACAGCCTAAGACAAAAAACTGTCTGTGCAGGTTCACGTCTTCGTATAGCCCCCATATAACGGTACCTCCCGATATTCGGTATTTTGATGATTTTAGCGAATTCATTCCCCGGAATTGTTTCACATTCGGTATTTGAAGTTCGTAATGGATAGTACAGCCTAAGACAGGAAATTGTCTGTGCATGTCATCCTCTTCATCGAGCCCCCAATTTATTGATTTTTGTGACATTTTTCACCGGAATTGTTTTAAATTTGGTATTTGAAATTCGCAATGGATACTACAACCTCGGCCAGAAAATTGTCTGTGCAAGTCTACGTCTTCGTATAGCCCCCATATAACGGTACCTCCCGATATTCGGTATTTTGATGATTTTAGCGAATTCATTCACCGGAATTGTTTCACATTCGGTATTTGAAGTTCGTAATGAATAGTACAGCCTAAGACAGGAAATTGTCTGTGCATGTCCTCATCTTCATCGAGCCCCCAATTTATTGATTTTTGTGACATTTTTCACCGGTATTGTTTTAAATTTGGTATTTGAAGTTCGCAATGGATACTACAGCCTCGGCCAGAAAATTGTCTGTGCAAGTCTACGTCTTCGTATAGCCCCCATATAAAGGTACATCCCGATATTCGATATTTTGATGATTTTAGAAAAATCATTCACCGGAATTGTTTTAAATTTGGTTTTTGTCTATGCAGGTATAGGTCTTCGTATAGCCCCCATATAAATGTGCATCCCGATATTCGATATTTTGATGATTTTAGGAAATTCATTCACGGGAATTGTTTTAAATTTGGTATTTAAAGTACGTAATGGATACTACAGCCTAGGCCAGAAAATTGTCTGTGCAGGTCTACATATTCGTATAGCCCGGTACCTCCCGATATTCGGTATTTTGATGATTTTGGCGACATTATTCACCGCAATGGTTTCAACTGTGGTATTTGAAGTTCGAAATGGATAGTACAGCCTAAGACAGAAGATTGTCTATGCAGGTTCACTTCTTCGTATAGCCCCCATTTAACGGTGCCTCCCGATATTCGGTATTTTGCTGATTTTAGCGAATTTATTTACTGGAAATGTTTCAAATTTGGTATTTGAAGTTCGTAATGGATAGTACAGACTAAGACAGAAGATTGTCTATGCAGGTCCACGTCTTCGTCTTGATTTTTGTGACATTTTTCACCGGTATTGTTTTAAATTTGGTATTTGAAGTTCGCAATGGATACTACAGCCTCGGCCAGAAAATTGTCTGTGCAAGTCTACGTCTTCGTATAGCCCCCATATAAAGGTACATCCCGATATTCGATATTTTGATGATTTTAGAAAAATCATTCACCGGAATTGTTTTAAATTTGGTTTTTGTCTATGCAGGTTTAGGTCTTCGTATAGCCCCCATATAAATGTGCATCCCGATATTCGATATTTTGATGATTTTAGGAAATTCATTCACGGGAATTGTTTTAAATTTGGTATTTAAAGTACGTAATGGATACTACAGCCTAGGCCAGAAAATTGTCTGTGCAGGTCTACATATTCGTATAGCCCGATACCTCCCGATATTCGGTATTTTGATGATTTTGGCGACATTATTCACCGCAATGGTTTCAACTGTGGTATTTGAAGTTCGAAATGGATAGTACAGCCTAAGACAGAAGATTGTCTATGCAGGTTCACTTCTTCGTATAGCCCCCATTTAACGGTGCCTCCCGATATTCGGTATTTTGCTGATTTTAGCGAATTTATTTACTGGAAATGTTTCAAATTTGGTATTTGAAGTTCGTAATGGATAGTACAGACTAAGACAGAAGATTGTCTATGCAGGTCCACGTCTTCGTATAGCCCTCATATAAAGGTACATCCCGATATTCGATATTTTGATGATTTTAGGGAAGTCATTCACCGGAATTGTTTTAAATTTGATATTTGAAGTTCACAGTGGATAGTACAGCCTAAGACAAAAAACTGTCTGTGCAGGTTCACGTCTTCGTATAGCCCCCATATAACGGTACCTCCCGATATTCGGTATTTTAATGATTTTAGCGAATTCATTCCCCGGAATTGTTTCACATTCGGTATTTGAAGTTCGTAATGGATAGTACAGCCTAAGACAGGAAATTGTCTGTGCATGTCATCCTCTTCATCGAGCCCCCAATTTATTGATTTTTGTGACATTTTTCACCGGAATTGTTTTAAATTTGGTATTTGAAATTCGCAATGGATACTACAACCTCGGCCAGAAAATTGTCTGTGCAAGTCTACGTCTTCGTATAGCCCCCATATAACGGTACCTCCCGATATTCGGTATTTTGATGATTTTAGCGAATTCATTCACCGGAATTGTTTCACATTCGGTATTTGAAGTTCGTAATGAATAGTACAGCCTAAGACAGGAAATTGTCTGTGCATGTCCTCATCTTCATCGAGCCCCCAATTTATTGATTTTTGTGACATTTTTCACCGGTATTGTGTTAAATTTGGTATTTGAAGTTCGCAATGGATACTACAGCCTCGGCCAGAAAATTGTCTGTGCAAGTCTACGTCTTAGTATAGCCCCCATATAAAGGTACATCCCGATATTCGATATTTTGATGATTTTAGAAAAATCATTCACCGGAATTGTTTTAAATTTGGTTTTTGTCTATGCAGGTTTAGGTCTTCGTATAGCCCCCATATAAATGTGCATCCCGATATTCGATATTTTGATGATTTTAGGAAATTCATTCACGGGAATTGTTTTAAATTTGGTATTTAAAGTACGTAATGGATACTACAGCCTAGGCCAGAAAATTGTCTGTGCAGGTCTACATATTCGTATAGCCCGGTACCTCCCGATATTCGGTATTTTGATGATTTTGGCGACATTATTCACCGCAATGGTTTCAACTGTGGTATTTGAAGTTCGAAATGGATAGTACAGCCTAAGACAGAAGATTGTCTATGCAGGTTCACTTCTTCGTATAGCCCCCATTTAACGGTGCCTCCCGATATTCGGTATTTTGCTGATTTTAGCGAATTTATTTACTGGAAATGTTTCAAATTTGGTATTTGAAGTTCGTAATGGATAGTACAGACTAAGACAGAAGATTGTCTATGCAGGTCCACGTCTTCGTATAGCCCTCATATAAAGGTACATCCCGATATTCGATATTTTGATGATTTTAGGGAAGTCATTCACCGGAACTGTTTTAAATTTGATATATGAAGTTCACAGTGGATAGTACAGCCTAAGACAAAAAACTGTCTGTGCAGGTTCACGTCTTCGTATAGCCCCCATATAACGGTACCTCCCGATATTCGGTATTTTGATGATTTTAGCGAATTCATTCCCCGGAATTGTTTCACATTCGGTATTTGAAGTTCGTAATGGATAGTACAGCCTAAGACAGGAAATTGTCTGTGCATGTCATCCTCTTCATCGAGCCCCCAATTTATTGATTTTTGTGACATTTTTCACCGGAATTGTTTTAAATTTGGTATTTGAAATTCGCAATGGATACTACAACCTCGGCCAGAAAATTGTCTGTGCAAGTCTACGTCTTCGTATAGCCCCCATATAACGGTACCTCCCGATATTCGGTATTTTGATGATTTTAGCGAATTCATTCACCGGAATTGTTTCACATTCGGTATTTGAAGTTCGTAATGAATAGTACAGCCTAAGACAGGAAATTGTCTGTGCATGTCCTCATCTTCATCGAGCCCCCAATTTATTGATTTTTGTGACATTTTTCACCGGTATTGTTTTAAATTTGGTATTTGAAGTTCGCAATGGATACTACAGCCTCGGCCAGAAAATTGTCTGTGCAAGTCTACGTCTTCGTATAGCCCCCATATAAAGGTACATCCCGATATTCGATATTTTGATGATTTTAGAAAAATCATTCACCGGAATTGTTTTAAATTTGGTTTTTGTCTATGCAGGTATAGGTCTTCGTATAGCCCCCATATAAATGTGCATCCCGATATTCGATATTTTGATGATTTTAGGAAATTCATTCACGGGAATTGTTTTAAATTTGGTATTTAAAGTACGTAATGGATACTACAGCCTAGGCCAGAAAATTGTCTGTGCAGGTCTACATATTCGTATAGCCCGGTACCTCCCGATATTCGGTATTTTGATGATTTTGGCGACATTATTCACCGCAATGGTTTCAACTGTGGTATTTGAAGTTCGAAATGGATAGTACAGCCTAAGACAGAAGATTGTCTATGCAGGTTCACTTCTTCGTATAGCCCCCATTTAACGGTGCCTCCCGATATTCGGTATTTTGCTGATTTTAGCGAATTTATTTACTGGAAATGTTTCAAATTTGGTATTTGAAGTTCGTAATGGATAGTACAGACTAAGACAGAAGATTGTCTATGCAGGTCCACGTCTTCGTATAGCCCTCATATAAAGGTACATCCCGATATTCGATATTTTGATGATTTTAGGGAAGTCATTCACCGGAACTGTTTTAAATTTGATATTTGAAGTTCACAGTGGATAGTACAGCCTAAGACAGAAAACTGTCTGTGCAGGTTCACGTCTTCGTATAGCCCCCATATAACGGTACCTCCCGATATTCGGTATTTTGATGATTTTAGCGAATTCATTCACCGGAATTGTTTCACATTCGGTATTTGAAGTTCGTAATGGATAGTACAGCCTAAGACAGGAAATTGTCTGTGCATGTCATCCTCTTCATCGAGCCCCCAATTCATTGATTTTTGTGACATTTTTCACCGGAGTTGTTTTAAATTTGGTATTTGAAGTTCGCAATGGATACTACAGCCTCGGCCAGAAAATTGTCTGTGCAAGTCTACGTCTTCGTATAGCCCCCATATAAAGGTACATCCCGATATTCGATATTTTGATGATTTTAGGGAAGTCATTCACCGGAATTGTTTTAAATTTGGTTTTTGTCTATGCAGGTTTAGGTCTTCGTATAGCCCCCATATAAATGTGCATCCCGATATTCGATATTTTGATGATTTTAGGGAATTCATTCACGGGAATTGTTTTAAATGTTTTATTTAAAGTACGTAATGGATACTACAGCCTAGGCCAGAAAATTGTCTGTCCAGGTCTACATATTCGTATAGCCCGGTACCTCCCGATATTCGGTATTTTGATGATTTTGGCGACATTATTCACCGCAATTGCTTCAACTGTGGTATTTGAAGTTCGAAATGGATAGTACAGCCTAAGACAGAAGATTGTCTATGCAGGTTCACTTCTTCGTATAGCCCCCATATAACGGTGCCTCCCGATATTCGGTATTTTGATGATTTTCGGGAATTCATTCACCGGAATTGTTTTAAATTTGGTATTTGAAGTTCACAAGGGATACTACAGCCTAAGACAGAAAATTGTAAACGTCATTTGTGGTATGTATACAGCTCTTCATTTCTTCTGCTGTTAGCGATATGAACTCATCCCGATGGACGTTAGCTGCCAATAATGTTGATTTCAAAGCTATTGAAATAAATCGACCGGATCGCAGCATAGGTACGGGGACCATTTTGAATAAATCATACTGCTGGAGATCCACTAATGGAAGGCGAATCTCGAATATGATATGGTTTTTTATAACCCTTCCCTTACTCCTCAATTATTTGAAGAAATCCGGCACATTATCTTCTCGAATGGGTAGAGCACGAGATGGCGGAATATGAGCCTTGATAGTTTGAAGCTCTAATAGCAATTGATGTGGAGTAAGTAGCAATGGGCTTATCCGACCATGATGAGCATCCGTTAAAACGTCGATTAGGTTATCTTCTATATGCTTCAACCTTGATGAGAGTAGCATGAGCTGCGCAGTGAGGAACATAATTGATTGTGTTGCCTTTTCAACATCTTCCTCTTTCTTCACTTTATTTGCAAAAAGGTTCATTTCTACTTGTATGTTGCCGAAGTTCCTTTGACTCGAATCTTCGTCCTTTCTGATTATGTTGATTGTTGAATCAATAATAGATGTCTGATTTTTTAGAAGATCCAATAAATGTTGCTTGTCTTCATTTGCCTTCTCAGTTGTCACAGTCATTTGCTCAGCATATTCCGAGTCCAATACACCAAATAACGAGTGTGCGAGGTTCCCGACTATGTTTGGAGCTCCTCGCCTGCTGCGCCTGGGGAATATGTTCAGTGAATTAGATTCCAACTGATTCTGTACTTGAAAGAGATTTTCTGATAGTATTTCACAGCTTCTGTTTTCAACTACTATCTTACACATCTTCTGAAGGTTTTTTATCCCGGTAGAAAAGTCATCCATATCTGCCCAAAATGGGGAAAGATCATAATAAGTGATCAACTTCCATTCTGCTGTTACTACTTTTGTGATTCCAATTCCTTCAAAATAGATTCCGGACTTATTCTCAAACTTGTTTATGTTGAACGAATGACACAAACATAGAGGTAAAAATAGTAAAGCCACAAGCATCATCGATACTAGCATGCTGATTGACGCCTTCAATCGCTTTGGAGATGGTCCTTCATTCCTACTCTTGGTCTCTATAGGCGGAAGCGATTCCTTTTCCTTTTTCCATAAAGGAGCTAATCTGGTTATGGATCTCTTAATTTCTCCGTTTTGTGTCTTTACGTCAACTACACGAACGGCTCCATCGTTGCCCTTATATGTTCGGGTTATTCTGCCTAGCGGCCACTGCATTACGGGCATGTTATCTTCCTTAATAATGACCAATTGACCAGGTTCAACGTTTGGAGGTGGTGTACTCCATTTCCTTCTTTCTTGCAGAGTATTTAAGTATTCCGTGGACCAACGTTTCCAGAACTCATGCTTAATTTCAGATACAACTTTCCATCTGTTTGTCAATGATGTTGACGATTGGTTCGCTAATGGATCAACATGTGCCGTTAACGGTTCTCCCACAAGAAAATTACCAGGTGTTAATGCAGCTAGATCATTTGGATCCTCAGAAATAGGAGTTAACGGTCTGGAATTCAGGATTGCCTCTATTTCAATAACAATTGTTTCCAACTCTTCGTGGGTTAGTGATGCACTACTAGTGGTGCGAAGCAATAGTTGCTTAGCTGACTTCACTGCGGCTTCCCATGCCACCAAAATGTGGTGCTCTTGGGGGAATAAACTGGAAATGGATCCCTTCTCTTGAGCACGTCTCCGCTATTATCTTTTTTCCTTTCTCTCCAAAGACAGCCTCATTGAATTCTTTGAGCTGATTTTTGGCTCCTACGAAGTTCGTCGCATTGTCTGAATATAAGGTTTGATATTTCCCTCGCCGCGAGATCCATGCTTGCGTCCCTTTATCCTTTCGGCAAATCGCAGGACATAACCGACAATACGTTGCAATCGTCTAAATGAACCCTTGTGGTTGATTCCATAAATTATATCCTGCAACCCACTCTGTGACGCGATTGCTGACACTGTAAATTTTGTCTTGAATTCAAGATCAGACTGATTTTCTCTATTCTTTAAGAAGGGTTCGGGCCAGAGAGATTCATTTCCATGTAGATACGTGGGTCTATAAAACCACATCAGACATCCCGACAGACGATCTGGTTTCATACCTCTGGATAATAAATCGGCAGGATTATCCTTTGTCCCCACAAGTCGCCATTGAGTGCTTAGCGACCTGCTTTGTATGTTTTTTACCTTGTTGGCAACGAACGTCTTAAGTGCCGATGGTTCCGAATTGATCCAGCACAACGTAATCTCTGAATCCGACCAATAAATAGTCCGAAGATCGTCCTAACCCAATTCGGCCTTGATTTTAGCTGTAAGTTTTGCCCCCAATTCAGCGGCACAAAGCTCTAACCGCGGCAAAGTGATCTCCTTTATTGGACGCGTCCACAAAAGTATGTATCTCAATTTTTGTTGGTTTCTCTCCATCAAACATGTGTCTGGGTAACTTGAAATCATTTAACATCTTCAAGCTTTCTCTGAACGATTACCAACATGCTGCCCTTTCTGCTGGCAGTTCCTCGTCCCAGCCTAGTTTATCCTTCCACAGTTGCTGAATAAAGATCTTCGCTGCTGACACCACAGGACCTGCAATTCCTAAGGGGTCGAACAATCTTGCCAAATCAGACGTGACCTTCCTCTTGGTGATGATTGTGCATTCATTCACATCAGTCTTCAAACAAAATCGGTCTGCTTGAGGAATCCATGTTAATCCCAAAACCTTGGTTGATGACTTGTCAAAATTTAGATCTACTTCTCTATCTTCTGGAGGAACTCCATGCAGTTGTTTCAAGTGGTTAGCACACCATTTTCGGAGTCTAAATCCAGCATCCTGTAGTAACATATTAACCTGTTTCTGCATCTCAATTGCCGTTGTTAAACTGTCAGACCCGCACATGCAATCGTCAACGTAGAAATTCTTTTGAAGTACCAGCGCCCCCAATGGATATTTTGCATGTTTGTATCTGCTAGCCTTTTTAGACATCTTGTAGCAAGATATGGAGCACACGTCGTACCATATGTTAGCGTATTTAACATGTAGTGTTCGAGTTCCTTGTCTAGAGTGTTTCTCCATAGGATTAGCTGATATTTGCGATCTCTTTTGTCGACTAGCACTTGTCTATACATTTTTTTAATATCTGTTATAAAGAGAAATCTCGGCAGTCTAAATCGCAACAGCATTCCAAACAGATCTCCTTGAACCCTGGGACCTGAATGCAAAATATCATTGAGTGACCAACCAGATGATGATTTGCAAGACGCATCGAACACAACCCTCAGCCTTGTTGTGCTGCTATTTGGGCGTAGGACATAACGATACGGGATATAGTAATGATTACCACGCACATCCCTTGATTGTATTTTCGTCATATGTCCCAGATCCTCATACTCCTTCATAAATTTAGCATACTGCTCGTGAAGACTTGCATCCTTAGATAAGCGACGTTCCAATGCACAAAATCTTGATGCTGCAACATTCAAGGATAAGGAAATCTTCTCAGGGTCGTCTGCAAACGTTAATCGCACCACAAACCGACCATTCTCATTCACTGTTGTATTTTGGTTGAAGTGATTTTCACACTGTTCTTCTGCTATTGTCAACTTCTGGTCTTCACAAACATCGTCTTGTTCCCAGAACTTCTTTAATAAATCTTCTAAAGCACGTTCATCTTCTCCGAAGACGGCGCATGTCACAGTTTCTGATTCAGCCTGAACTCTTCCATCTCAATCCACCCTAGTTTTGAGTTCTTCAATATAGGAAGCTTCTTAGACATTCGAATTTCTTGTGAGAGAATCAGGTTGAAGTAGTACTGTGCTCCAAGTAGTACGTCAATCCTGGCCGTTTTTAAAAAATAGAGATCTGCCAGCTTTATGTTTTCTGGAATAGGCCATGATGTGATATCGATGTCAGTACTTGGTTGCGGTGGCACTATTATTCTATTCCATTATTTGCCTTGATCGCAACCCGTGCGGTTGCAAGGAGTACGTATGATTGAGATCTATTCGCTGATGCTACCGTTGGTGGCAAATCTGCTGACTTGTTCTCTACTTGTGGCCTCGATGAAAAATGCAAAAGTGTATTGTGTTTTTGTTGACAGTTCCTGCACTTCCCACTTGTACACATTTTTGCCTGATGGTCATCCTTGAAGCAATTTAGACACATCTTGTGTCTAGCAACCCATTTTCGTCTTTCGGGAACTGTCATTGCCAAAAACTGTTTGCAGTAATATGGGGGGTGGTCACCTTTGCACATGTGACATCTACGGATCGTGGTGGAAGCAGTCGTTGCTGACGGTTTGCTTCTCTGAATACAATTAACAGCTTCTAATGATTCGAAGCGACTCCTCAAACATTTCATGAAATGCTCCATCGTTTGGAGCTCTTTGGAATCCACAATCGACTGTTCATACAACACATGAATAGTATTGTCCATCCTCTTTGTTAGGATGTGGATTAAGAGTGGATCCCATTCTTTTGGCTGTACTCCAAGACCCTCCAATGCCAATAACAATTCATGAAGACTGTCATGATCACTGATCTGCTATCGCCAGACTTGTTCTGCAGGTTTAGCATTCTCTCAAGTATAGTTGACACTTGAGCTCTCTTGTTGTTGTACCTGTCTTGAAGTATCTTCCAGGCAATGTCGTAATTCTCCTCGGTCAACTCGAGGTGCGTTTTGAGTTTCTCGACTTCCCCAGTCACGTTGGCCTTGAGATACCACATTTTTTGGACTTGTGGCAAGGCTTGCTCGTTGATCATTTTCCCAAAAATGCCAGCAAACGTTTGCCACTTCGAGTAATCCCCATTAAATTGAGGGATTGTAATTTTTGACAGATTAACTTGATTTGCCAAGTTCCCGCCTGATCTCTGTTGAGACGACGAATGATCGATCTGTGTTAGCGTCGATATATTTTCGTTGAACCTTAACGTCTCTTCCTCTAAGAGAACGTATGCTGATGCATATGAAGTGGATATCTTCCACGTGAATCCACAGTTTTTCAACTGCAGCCACTGTCTGACAGGGAGCAGCTTGGCCTGAACTGCCCCTTATTAAAGTTTGAATGGACTGCATTAGAGCTCTCTGACGTCTGCCACACTGCTGGTTGCAGTAAACTCGCTAGTTTGTTTTTGTACATCCTCCCTTGTTGCCGGAAGCGGTTTTTGAGGCGTTCGTTCCTTGCCCATTTTGATCTCTGCCTCGATGTTGTCGACTGCAGTCCTATATTCTTCTCCAATGTTTTGGTACTCGTTACCGACGATATGGGGATGTGACTCTGCTGCAGGATCCGCTCGTATCTTGTTTTCATTGCGGTTGATATCCGTCCAGAGTGCATCCATTTCCCTTAACTTCTTGGCGTAGAACTCCGCTGTCCTTCTTTCCAGTGGAGCCTTTTTCACGTTAGCAATCGCCTTCCTCAATTCGGCAATTGCTGCTTGTTGTTGTTCTATTACTGTAGGTAGATCCATACTGTGTCCGCCTTGGCCTGATTAACTATCAGTCGATCCAGATGTAGCAACTGGCTTCTTCTCCAGATGTTTCTGGCTCTTGGATGGTGCTACTAGTTGTACGTAACTAGCTCCTTTCACAAATAAATATTTCAAATTCCTTACCACTGGTGGGGGGAAATTCAAAATTTATGAGTGAATTTAGTAATCCTTGTCAGGATCACGTCGGGGTCACAAAAAAATGTTTGTTATTTGTGAGTTAAAGCACTTATACACAACACTTGAATTGTGTAACCTTGGTATGTTTACAATTTCTTGTAATGTACCAAGAATTTTTATTTTCGCTTGGCATTTATACATTTTGGATATCAATAAAACTAGCATTAAATGCAAAGTAAGCAATAAAATACTTCAGCCAATAACCCATGCAATTGTGAAACCAATCGAGTTGGGTTATTGACTTGCATAAAATAAACAATGAAACCAAAATTATATTAGGTCAGTTATATGCTGACATAGAACAAACTATTAAATAACAAAGACGAAAATATGATGTGGAAAATTTATGTTCTTTTGAACATTCTCCCCCACGTTGAACGAGGAACGTTCAAGAAACTGTCTGGTCAATGACGTATGATGATGAGACTGACTGCCGGGGGATAGGTGTTGGGTTGACGTTGTTGTTGGATGTTGTGTGGTGACGAAACTTGACAGTGACGTATATGCCTACTCCAATTCCAATGCAAAGACCTAGATAGCTGATGGTATGATGGTGAATGGCCGTCGATTTCATTAGTTGTGGAAGGCGTCCGATTTCAATGGTTTTAAGCTGTTGGTGTAAGGTGACGAGTTCAGAAGCATGTGTTTCTTAGGTGCTGTTTAATGTTGTGTTGAGCAAGACAAGCTTATTGCTTGAGATTATGGAATCCAGTGGCTCGAGTCTCAGATATGATGTGTGCACAGTTGTTTTGTTTTCGTAATGACCGTATATTGTAAATGTGTTGTCCTTGAGAATGCAGTCTGGTCCAATTTCTAAAGATCCAGCTCCTTGCACCTCTAGGTGTGTCATTTTGGTACCACAAACAAAGGACAATTCTGTTGAATTGACTAGAGTAAACATCAATTTATTCTTTTGTTCCATTTGTCTCCAAGTTTGGTGGTGCATGGTGGATTCCAAGTCACACGCTTCTGACCATTTATTCAATAAGAAATTCACCTCGCATAAATGTAACCGATATTCGGTATTTTGATGATTTTAGCGACATCGTTCACAGGTATTGTTTCAAATTTGGTATTTAAAGTTCGTAATGGATAGTACAAACTATTCTAGAAAATTGTTTATGCAAGTCCACCATAGTATGGATGGTATGTTAAGTTTGTCATTCCATTTTACTACCTCGAAATATACATGGACCCCACTAAGTATTTATATGTTTGATCAGCATAAAATTCTATGTCGATTTATCTATGTCCGTCCGTCTGAGGAAATCACTCTATCTTCCGATCGAGATGAATATTATGTCTACAGGACTTTTGGTATTTTGGTGATTTAAGCGACGTTATTCGCCGGAAATGTTTTAACTTTGGTATTTGAAGTTAGTACGGTTTGGTATAGCCCCATATATAACGGTAAATCCCGATATTCGGTATTTCGATCAATTTAGCGACATTATTCACCGGAAATGTTTCAAATTTGGTTTTGTTTTGTGCTCGCAAAGGTGACTGAAGATTTCTTTTTTTCGAAAATTATGAGTATTGTGGACAAATAAGTGGACTTATTGATCGAAGGTATAAAAAACATTTCAGTGGTCAGGGAATCGCTAAAAATGTCGACAGCAGAGCAAATAAGGACCGAGTGGACTCTGCCATTCAGGCAGCTTTCGCTGTCAAAAGACAGGCTTTTAAGAAACAATTGGAACTGATTGAAAACAGGTTTTGTGAAATCGTAGTTTCAACACCAGACGTTGAGACTTATAGAGAAATATCCATTGTACCGGGAGTACAATGCGAGGAATCATTAGACATTGTAAAATCGTTACCGGACTTTGAGGGCAAGCATGAAACTTACATTTCATGGCGTCAGGCGGCTCACACAGCCTACAAACTTTTTGAGAAATATGATGGAAGCTCGAGGCACTATCAGGCCGTAGCTATAATAAGAAAAATAAAGGGACCAGCAGATATGATCTTCTCTTCCTTCAATACACTTCTTAACTTCAAGGCAACTATTGCCTGTCTCGATTTCACATACTCGGACAAACGTCCGATTCACCTCATTGAACAAGAATTATCAACTCTCCGGCAAGGAAATCTTACACTTCTGGAATATTATGATGAAGTTGAGAAGAAACTTACCTTATTGATTAATAAGACATTGATGATCTACGACAAAACAATTGCCGCCTCACTTAATGAAAAATATAGAATGGATGCACTTCCAGTATTCATATCAGGTACAAAGAAGGAATTAAGTTATGTACTGTTCTCAGCTCTACCGACTGATCTACCTTCCGCATTAGTTCAGGAAGTGGAATCTAATAGGGAGAGGTATCTGTTTGCCTCTAATTTTGCCAGGTCTCGCGACGATAAAGGAAACTTAAGGAATTATCAAGCGACAACTGGATCTTCCTCAGCTGAACCTTATGTAAGGAAAAATCCTCATTACATGAAAGGGCGTAGGTCTGACAACAAAAAGTCTTATTTACAGAGTCCAGTTGAACCCATGAACGTTGGTGATTCAGCTCGTTTTAGACAATCGACAAAATATAGGAATCATTACAGTGACGTTCCATCTCCAAGTGGTCAAGGATCAAAGAGACCGAACAGTGGTACAGCAAGATTTACTCGGATGAAGCAATAGAGTCAATCTTCCGACCAACAATGATCAAAAGTCAGACCAAGACTATCAAACTGTTGCAGACAATGAAGCAAGTGACATTGATGTTGATGAAGCGGACGAATTTGAACAGATAATTTTTTTAATGGTAGTTCCCTGCTACCGTTCATAGAAAGGACTATAGCGGGGAAGAGAATGTAGTTGGTAAGTCTTATTCCAGGAACAAAATGTTGGCATTGCAAGAATATGGGTCAAAATATTTTTGATAAAAATGAACAAAGAGAGATAGTTGTTACTGAACATAATCGTGCTCATAGAGCAACACAGGAAAACGTTAAGCAAATTCTCTCAAACTATTACTTCCAAAACATGGTTAGGATAGCAAACGAAGTTGTGGCAAACTGTAGAGTATGCGCCAAAGCGAAATACATTAGGCACCCCAGGAAACAGGAGATGGTTTCAACACCGTTACCATCCTATGTTAGTGAGATGCTGCATATCGATATATTTTCCACAGGTAAGAAATATTTTCTAACCTGTGTGGATAAATTTTCAAAGTTCGCTATAGTACAGACTATACCTTCACGAACCATAGCTGATATAAAAGGTCCAATATTACAATTAATGAATTTCTTTCCTCATACTAAGAATGTCTACTGCGTAAATGAACCTTCATTAAAGTCCGAGACAATAGGATCCCTATTACGAGACCGATTTGGTGTCAATATTTCCTACGCACCCCCACTTCATAGTACTTCAAACGGGCAAGTAGAACGCTTTCACAGTACCCTTTCAGAGATCTCAAGATGCCTCACATTAGAAAAAAAGATTGAGAGTACGGTTGATCTAATCCTACTTGCAACAGTGAAATATAACCGAACCATACACTCTGTGACAAATTAAAGACCAATAGACATAATTCACTTTTCATCGGAAGATGTAAAAAGAAGGTGGAAGAAAGATTAACTAACGCTCAACTGACATCGTTAGAAAGAAACAACACCTCTCGAAAGAACAGATCCTTTAATGTTAGAGACAGGGTGATGATAAGGAACAATAAACGGTTAGGTAATAAACTAACCCCCCTATATTCTGAGGAAATTCTTGAAGCAGATCTAGGAACAACTGTTCTTATAAAAGGGAGGGTAGTCCACAAGGACAATTTAGGATAAGACGAACACGCCCTTACTACCGTTTTTTGAATAAATTACAATGATACTATAATATCACCAAATAATCACGTTGCCGTCTGTAATCGGGATGTATTTACTTTTGGAATAGTCCACTATTTGGAGAGATTATGACTACTTGAGACATACAAAAAACTTTACATTGTATTCTGAAATCGCAGATAAAACTGAAAGCTTCACCAAACATTTTTCTTTATCACACATGGTTAAATTGCTAAATTCCGATACAATGCGGATACGAGACCTTTAACAACTTTAGAAGTTCACCACAGACATGCAAGGAGCATCAATGTGATAGGAACAACTCTAAAAATAATTGCTGGAACGCCTGACTTTATTGTCTTCGAGGGACTTAAATTTAAATAACAAGAAATCACAAACGCTATGAACAGACAAATATCAATAAACACAAAAACTCAGGAGCAAATTAATAAATTGACAGAAACTGTCAACAAAATTATTTCAATGACAAATCCCAAACAAACCAGCACGGATCACTTGTATGAGACTCTACTTTCCAGAAATCGAATAATAATTAGCGAAATCGAGTCATTAATATTGTCAGTCACCTTGGCAAAGATAGGAATAATTAACCCCATGCTTTTAGATACTGAAGAGTTGAAAAATTTAATGGAAATATATAATATAAATGTAACTATTACAAATTTGTTGAAAGTATCTGTTGTTAAAGTCCTTTTAGACAGTAAGCTATTACATTTTATTATAAAGTACCCTAAACATAGTTATTTTCCCTGTTCAACACAATGGAACAACACTACACCTCGCTGACAACAATGTTGCAGATGGCGGAACACAAACGTTGGCAATTGGAACTTGTAGCGCTACGCTAACATCATCATTTTGTCAAGAACTATCGGAAACAACATGCGCTCGACAGCTTTATTCAGGCGTCCAAGCCCATTGCAGCATACGACCCAGTCACCTTGAACGTTTGGTGACGGTGTCATTCTTAACGAGAACACAGCGGTAATCAAGAACACCCAGGGTTCTAAAACCACAGTTTGCGGTACATTTCTAATTGCCATTGAGGACGAAGTTACCATTAATGGATCCATTTACAGAAATCAGAAAGGTATTATAATGAAAAAAAAACCTGCGACAGCCTCAATGGCGATTCTCAAGTCCGAGGACGGCCCTCACTTAAGTGTGGGAGGAGTTAACACAGTCTCCGTCGTCCCACCCTAATATCCCAGATGGAATGGTTGTTTATGAATATCCAACAGAATGCAATGATATAATCCACACGAGTAGCAACATCAGCATTCTGACTTCCAACTTAATGAAACTCAACACCACACACGAGGCGCAGTGTCAGCGGTTACTATTATAAATTGAGAGTTTATTAAACGTCTTCTTAGATTAAGTTATTTAGTTTTATAAATAAACTGGAATCAATCAAACGAGCACTCGTTAATTTATATATATATATATATATATATATATATATATATATATATATATATATAAATTGTTTCTTAAAAGTCTGTCTTTTGACAGCGAAAGCTGCCTGAATGGCAGAGTCCACTCGGTCCTTATTTGCTCTGCTGTTGACATTTTTACAGATTCCCTGACCACTGAAATGTTTTTTATACCTTCGATCAATAAGTCCACTTATTTGTCCACAATACTCATTATTTTCGACATATACCAAACCGTGGACATGCACATACAATTTTCTGTCATAGGCTATTACGAACTTCAAATACCAAAGTTATAACATTTCCGGCGAATAACGTCGCTTAAATCACCAAAATACCAAAAGTCCTGTAGACATAATCATCTCGATCGGAAGATAGAGTGATTTCCCAGACGGACGGACATAGATAAATCGACATAGAATTTTATGCTGATCAAGAATATAAATACTTAGTGGGGTCCATGTATATTTCGAGGTAGTAAAATGGAATGACAAACTTGACATACCATCCATACTATGGTGGAGGGTATAAAAATTCGGTGAATAATGTAGCTAAAATCATCAAATTACCGAACATCGGGAGGTACCGTTTCATTGGGAATATACGAAGACGTGGACTTGCATAAACAATTTTCTGTAATAATTTGTACTATCCATTACGAATTTTAAACACCAAATTTGAAATAATTCCTGTCAATGATGTCGCTAAAATCATCAAAATACCGAATATCGGGATGTACCGTTATATGGGCCGATATTCTGTAATTTGATGATTTTTGCTACATTTTTTCGGGTATTTGTGGGTCATAATGTGTTCTAGAGTGGGTTGTGAAACATTGTATTGATAGGTACACGTTGTTGTATAACCCCATATAACCGTACCTCCTGATATTCGGTATTTTGATGACTCTTCACATTTTCCAACAAATTGGTCTTTAAATTTGTACTTGTGGGTCACAATGGGTTCTAGGTCGTATGGCGAAACATTGTATGTATAGCTCTACGTTTTGGTATAGCCCCTCCCAATATTCGATATACCTCCCAATATTCGATATTTTAATAAAAATTGGTATTCGCAGTTCATAGTGGGTTCTAACCCAGTGTCAGAACATTGAATATTTAGTTCCACGTTTTCCTAAAGGGCACATATAACTATACCCATCGATATTCGGTATTTTTACAATCCTAGTCACTTATTCCCACATAATGGTTTCAAATTTGGTATTTTCGGAAGATTTGATGGATGACAATCCTTGAAGTATAAAATTGTCCATAGAGGTTCCCGTTTTGGTATGGTCCCATATAACAGCTTCACTCACTTTATGGTTTTTTGATAAATTTAACTGCATTTTGCAAACGGTCTTGAAGTGAAGTTTAAAGTGAAACAGGCTTGAATGCAGATACTTTTATATACAAATATTTCCTTTAAGCTAAGGTTATTGAAAGTTCGGCCCGGTGGAACTTAATGTTTCTTTACTTGTTTTCCAAATAAATTTCCTAACAAATAAGGGAATGAAAAAACGAATTTCCACACACACGCAATTGCTGATTATCACGTAGGTCTTTGATAGTCCCATTCTAAATTTAGATTATATGACAATATGGAAGAATTAAGATCAAACGTGACACAAATCACGGGGGCATTGAATGCTCTCCTGGAAAAAATCAATATACTAGAACCGAAGGTGTCACATCTGGACGATGCGAGCTGAGTCGAGTTACTTTTTTGAAATTTCATTGTTCCCACAGTTTTGGCGTTTGTGAGGTAACTGAACGCTATACGCATGTGCTACTCAGCAGATTTAACATTCCCACAGGTTCTTGATATGTAAGTAGGCAAATATAGTGCAGCGAGACAAAAAACTGAAACAAAGTTAAACGCCATAATTTTTACCTTTTTTTTTGTAAATTTTATGGAATAAAAACAAAAATGTCGGAAATATCATCAAATCCTAGAATTAGTTTTGATTTGTTGGAATTGGTCTCCTTTGACTCGAAATTTGGCTGGAATGTTGCTGTGCGGTAAATAAAACCGTCACGCGTCATTCTGACTTCCAACTTAAAGAAACTCAATACCACATACGAGACGCAGTGTCAGCGGTTACTATAATTAATTGAGAGTTTATTAAAAGTCTTCTTAGATTAAGTTATTTACTTTTATAAATAAACTGGAATCAATCAAACTAGCATTCGTATATATATATAAATATATATACATATATATATATATATATATATATATATATATATATATATATATATATATATATATATATATATATATATATATATATATATATATATATATATATATATATACATATATATATATATAAATATATATATATATATATATACATATATATATAGATATATATATATATATATATATATATATATATATATATATATATATATATATATATATATATATAAGTTAAGGAGCAACATATTCATAATATTTTTGTGCTAAATATTATAATATGATCAACCATGTGAACAAGTAGTGCAAATAGTTCCCATAATAAATGATATCAGGTTACATTATGGGAATAAGATGTTTGCTAGAATAAAACTGATGACACAGCGCACTTGTCGACAATGCCGTGAGAGCGGAGTTGCAGCGAAGCTAGCTTAAGTTCGTAAACTGTTAATTTTAGTTTAGTTGCCATTTATAATCAATAAAATAAAGACGTGTTGATTCTCAACACGAAGTCTTTTTTAAAAATTAAAAATAACTTAAAAAGTTTTAACTGGCGCCCGAGCAGGGACCTTGCCCGTAATATCCTTAGTTAAACCGTGGTGTTAACAAAAAGGATAAAAGGTCCAAACCAAAGAGAGTGCGGAAAAGATGCGCCCTAGTAGATTTCAAACGGGAGTCCTCTAAAGGACAGCGGCCGCGCTGTAAATTTAAGTGGATTTAGAGTTTTTAAGAACAAAAATTAAATTGAGAAACAAAGAAAAAAAAAGTAAAAATAAAAAGAAATGTGTGTGTTATGTGAATTAAACTGAAAATAAAATTTATAAGAATTAAAGAATATGAATAAATATTAAAATTGAAAAAGTAGAAATTAAGAGAAATGTGAAAAATTCAAATTGAGAATAAAAATTATAAAAGTAAAAGTAAAATTGTTAAAATAAGAAAAAATAGAATGCAAATAAAAATTGCAAAATCAATTTAAAGAAAAGTAATAAATTAAAAAAAATCTAAAATCGATAAAGTAAAATTTATGCTTATTGTGAATACATTAAATAATATTTTTTGAAAATAAATGTAATCAGAACATTTATAACTAAAAGAAATTAAAATTTTCATAAAAAAATAAAAGTTGTAAGGTTAATTAAAAAACAAAAAATTATATTAGCTGAAGTACTAAAATGCAATTTTTATGGTAAGTGATTAAATTCAATCAAGAAATAGACAACACAAATTTTTACTGTATTAAAAAAAAAAAATCCTAATAATAATAAGTTTTCGACGGCAAAAAAAGAGGAAATTAGGGCAATAGTATCTGATATACTAAAATTTGATGCAAGTAGTGACAGTCTGGATGAGGATTGCGACCATCGAATAAGCATAGTAAAAGTTGAGGAACTAGACAAAATTCCTGATATAGTAAAAACTATTAGAGATTTTTCTGGAAAAGCAGGTGAGTTCGGGTCTTGGAGAAAATCGGTAGAAAGAGTACTAGACCTTTTTAAAGAGCTTAAAGGGACAAGCAAATATTATGCAATATTGCATACCATTAGAACTAAGATTACAGGAGAAGCTGATACAGCCTTAGATTCGTATAGAACACCCCTTGATTGGAACAAAATTAAAAAGTGTCTCATGATCCATTATTCTGATAAAAGAGACATAGGAACATTAGAATATCAGCTTTCCACCATGTCGCAAGGGCAAATAAATATAACAGATTACTATCAGGCGGTGTACCAACACTTATCTCTAATACTAGATAAGATCGTTTGTTTAGATTTGAATGAAAGTAGCCTAATGGCCATGACAAATGCTTATAGGGATAAAGCACTCGATACTTTCATAAGAGGGCACTTTTGCACATTTTGCACATTTGCCTAAATTGGATAATATGAGTTATAGGATGAATCAGGCACAGGGATACAATCAAAGAATGGACTTTTTAAGAAAAGGTCCTGGGGGAAACTTCTATCCACAGCTAGCACACATAGGTGGAGCCACTAGACCACCATTACCGACAAGATATCAACCCAGACCAAATTATTATTAAGGGCAACCTCAACCATATAGACCTTTGCAAAACCATTATATGAATAATCCCCAGCAAATGTACAATCATCCTGGACCTGCATGGAATACACAGGCAGGACAATCAAGTTTACCCAAACCAGAACCAATGGACATTGATAGGTCCTTACAGACAACACAGGTTAATTACATCAATAGACCACAATTTAATCCCGCAATTAAAAGGCCACTAGGATCATACCAAGGGCCATCACCAAAAGTGCAACGTAACTTTCATTTGAATACAGGAAATTATCCTGATCAAATAATTGAGACGGGGGAAAATACGAATAGTCCCGGTTATGAACAGCAGGCGGATACTGGAAATAGCTCAGATTTAATTAACTACTCTAATACTATGGCTGAGGAAAATGTAGAGGATTTATTGGAGCAGGGAGATAATGACAATCGAGTTTCCGATAATACATTTCCTGATGAGAGTTATAACGCTGATTTAAATTTTTTTGTATAAAAAGTTCCTCGTTGCCATTTTTTACCGTAAAAATGAGGAACGGACGAACATTACGGATACTAGTTGATACTGGAAGCAACAAAATTCCATCAAACCTAGTTTAGTTATCAATCCACAACCTAATCAAGAATTATTTGCCGCTAGAGCAGTTAAGGAGGAAATTAATGTATCTCATCATACGTATTTAGACATTTTCGAAGGAAAAGTGCAACCATTGCAGTTTTTCCTTCTGCCTGGCCTTAAGACCTTTGATTGCATTTTGGGTAACGATACAATGAGAGAACTTTCGGCGGTTATCCATACCAAAGAGAATTATCTCACCCTAGCTGGAGTAGGAAAAATACCAACAAGCCAGCATTGTTTCCAAGATGTAAAGAATATAGAACTGCATTTAGACCACTTATCAGGGGACGTAACCTCCACAATGGAGAATATTGTGACACAAAATAGCAAGCTATTCGCAGAACCTGATGAGCGACTAACCTATACCACGAAAGTGGTTGCAAAGATAGATACAACAACGGATTCTCCTACATACACGCGGAATTATCCGTACCCTTGGGCATTGAGAGAAGTTGTAGACAAGGAAATAAAAAAACTATTGAGGGATGGGATAATAAGACCATCCCGTTCACCCTACAATGCACCAATATGGGTAGTCCCAAAAAAACAAGACTCTTCAGGGGAAAAAAGTATAGGGTAGTAGTAGATTTCAGGAAACTGAACTCGGTTACCGTTCCAGACAGGTACCCTATACCAGAGATTAGTGAGGTATTAGCCAACCTAGGTGGAAACAAATATTCTCTGTTGTAGATCTGAAGAGTGGGTTCCACCAGATACCCCTTAGGGAGGAAGATATGGAAAAAAACTGCATTTTCTATTAGCAACGGTAAATTTGAATTTACTAGACTGCCATTTGGGTTGAAAAATGGCCCATCAATATTTCAGAGAGCCTTAGATGATATTCTGAGGGATTTCATTGGGAAGACTTGCTATGTCTATATCGATGACATAACAATCTTTAGCAAAGATACAGAAAGTCATCTTAAACATCTAGAGGAAATATTTTCTACATTGGAAGATGCAAATATGAAGGTTCAGCTTGATAAATGCGAATTTTTTAAGGAAGAAGTAGAATTTCTAGGGTTTGTTGTTTCAGGAGGAGGGGTGAAAATGAATCCAAAGAAAGTAGAGGCAATAACGAACTTTCCATATCCAACCAATTTACAAGAGTTGCGTTCACTTCTTGGCCTATTTAATTTTTATAGGAGATTCATAAAAGGATTTGCCGAAATTGCCAAACCCCTTACTAACAAGCTAAGAGGAGATAATGGAAAGGTAAAAAAATATGAGTCTAAAAAATAAAAATTTTCCTGAGCAATACAGAAAAGGAAGCAATTGATTCCTTGAAAAATGCAATAATGTCACCGGAAATTATTTTATCTTATCCCAATTTTGAAAAGGATTTCCACTTGACGACAGACGCATCCAATAGAGCTATAGATGCAGTTTTAAGTCAAGAAGGACGGCCTGTGACATTTATATCCAGAGCCCTTTCTGAAGAAGAAGAAAACTATGCCACTAACGAGAGGGAAATGTTGGCCATAGTCTGGTCACTCTACAACCTTAGGAATTACTTATATGGGACTGACAAAGTTATAATCCATACCGACCATCAGCCGCTCACATACGCTCTTAGCAATAAGAACGCTAATACCAAAATGAAGAGATGGAAGGCAATACTCGAGGAATATAACTATGAAATTAAATACAAACCTGGAAGTACAAACGTAGTAGCTGACGCCTTATCCAGGCCACCCATTTCAAGTATTCATACCTTAACGGGATCGGTACATAGTGCTGAAAGCTCGACAGAAGATCTTATACCGAGTGTCGAATTACCAATTAATGTTTTCAAGAATCAGATATTTCTGACGATAGGCGAAGAAATATCATACCAATTTCAAATAGTATTTCCGGGTTATCATAGGCATACCATTGTAGAGAGGGAATTTACTGAAGATAAGTTGCTTGCATTATTAAAAAGATATCTAAATCCTTCTGTTATTAATGGGATAAAAACATCAGAAGAAGTTATGGGAAAAATCCAAGAAATATATTTACAACACTTTGTCAATATTAAAGCCCGTTTCACTCAAAAAGTAGTCATGGACATTACATCAGAATCTATGGAAGAAGGTATAATTATTGATACCCATAAACGAGCACACCGGAACGCTTTTGAAAATAAAGCTCAAATTATGGAAAAATATTATTTTCCAAGTATGATGAAAAAAATTAAAAGAATTGTGAAATTATGTACCATCTGTAAAACAGGAAAGTATGACCGACACCCCAATGACCCCAAATTAAGCGAGAATGACCCCAATTAAGCATATAGATATCTTTTCAACCGATAAAAAGCTAATATTGACTGCCATAGATAAATTTTCCAAGTATGCACAGGCAAGGATTTTAAACGGCAAATCTGTGGAAGATATCAGAAAATCTCTACGGGACGTGATATTTTTCTATGGAGTTCCGAAGACTATAATTATGGATAATGAGAAGTCTCTTAACTCATCTTCTATTTTATTCATGATGAGAGACGAATTAGGTATTGAAGTTGTGACAACACCACCATATAGAAGTGAAGCTAATGGACAAGTGGAACGTTTCCACTCTACATTAGCGGAAATAATGAGATGTCTAAAGCAGGAAGAAATTTTCAGAAACTTTGAGGAACTATTAGAAAAATCTGTGAACGAATATAATCATTCAATTCATTCGACCATTGATAGGAAACCAGTAGATATTTTCTTTGGGAGGACAGTAGACTTCTCCCCGGGAAGCTACGATAGAACTAGGCAGACAAACATGGAAAAGATCAAGGAAAAGCAACAAAAGGACATGAAATATCACAATAAAAAGAGAAAGGATTTCAAAGCATACATTCCAGGACAAACAATATTCGTAAAAATTAAAAAACGTTTAGGTACAAAACTTACTGAAAAATACAAAGAAGAAATTGTAAAAGAGGATAGAAATTCAACCGTTGTTGCTGGAAATGGAAGAATTGTCCACAAAAAATTCATAAGAAATTAATCAGACAAAATATTTTGCAGGTTTCTACTGGTTGTAAGCCAATGCATGGGAGAATTTCGTGTTTTGGACTATTCAAACTCGAAACTTGTTGCAATTGATGTTGGGATAGCAAAGGTTCAAACTGGAACTTACAAACTTGTGCACATGTTTGACTTAGGAAATTACGAGAATATAATACAAGATTTGGAAACTAGCATCTGGCAGAACAACGTAAAGCATCATCCTCTCCTACCTTTCCTTCACCATTCCCTTTCCCAAATAAAATCCTGTATCTACCGTTTAAAACCTAAGATAAGGTCAAAGAAATCTATTGACTTCTTAGGAAGTGCATGGAAATGGTTGGCTGGATCACCAGACCATCATGACTTCCAGATAATTCAAGAAAAAGTAAACAACGTATTGGCAAATAATAATAACCAAGCCATAATTAATCAGTTGTCCATAGAGAGATTGAATTTATTTGCTAATGCCACTAACAAAATTTTAAAGGACCTAAACAATAGCATGGAAACCTCTATAGAAAAGATAACGGAATTGAAGTACAGATTGGAAATCGTAAAAGAAGAAATTTTTAATGTAGAATTCGCCATTGAATGGGCGAAGGCCGGTGTAATCAATTCTTTTATATTTTCTAAGGTGGAAATTGATTTACTACAAAAGATATTTAACAAATTGGAAATACCTTTCAATAGCGTTGACGAATTACTAAAATTCGCAAAAATAAAAGTAGCATCTGATTCAGAAAGTTTAATTTATATTGTAAGCATCCCAACAACTAATAATGAGAATTGTAATTGTAACATCCTTAAACCTGTAAAATTTGCAAGTTCCATTTATAAAATAAAATTTAATAAAATATTAATTTGTAAGAATAATCTATTAGGCATTAAGAATAAATGCGACAGTTATGAGAACCTGAGTATCTGCAGCGAGGAAAATACAGAGACTATTAAAGATTCAGATTACATAGCCGATTTACTGCAGAGCAAACCATCCACGTGCGCTGTTACAAATAACGATGATATTCCATCCGTAGAGCAGATCAATGAAGACTTAATATTTCTGAACCAATATTCAGGAGAAATTTTGATAAATGAGTCCCCTTTAACTTTAAACGGAACATTCATTATTCACCATGCGGAGACAAATGTTACCATTGATGGACGATCCTATTATGCAAAGAAAGAAACTGGAATAAAACCATTACCGGCTCTGGTACAACCTAAGGAAACTGACGAAAAAATAGAAACCTTATCCCTTGAATTCATGAAATCTATTTCTATAAATAATACCAAAATAATAGAAACAATGCAAAAAAGAGAACGAATTAATTTTGGAATAGGCACTGCGATTTTTCTAACACTAACCATCATAATTGCCGTTATCCTTAGAAACAAGCGTTACCACAAAAATCCTGAGAGTAGCCCAAAAATAACTACGTCCGAAAAAGAAGACAAATTAGAGGAGATCACCACATCAGATACACCATGTCCATCGGCTGCCAAGAGGGTCAAAAGCCTAAATAATATTCCGTTTTTTTTAACAAGGTGATGACAATATGTTCATACGAGGACGTATGAATTTAAAGGGGGAGGAGTTAAGGAGCAACATATTCATAATATTTTTGTGCTAAATATGATAATATGATCAACCATGTGAACAAGTAGTGCAAATAGTTCCCATAATAAATGATATCAGGTTACATTATGGGAATAAGATGTTTGCTAGAATAAAACTGATGACACAGCGCACGTGTCGACAATGCCGTGAGAGCGGAGTTGCAGCGAAGCTAGCTTAAGTTCATAGACTGTTAATTTTAGTTTAGTTGCCATTTATAATCAATAAAATAAAGACGTGTTGATTCTCAACACGAAGTCTTTTTTAAAAATTAAAAATAACTTAAAAAGTTTTAACTGGCGCCCGAGCAGGGACCTTGCCCGTAATATCCTTAGTTAAACCGTGGTGTTAACAAAAAGGATAAAAGGTCCAAACCAAAGAGAGTGCGGAAAAGATGCGCCCTAGTAGATTTCAAACGGGAGTCCTCTAAAGGACAGCGGCCGCGCTGTAAATTTAAGTGGATTTAGAGTTTTTAAGAACAAAAATTAAATTGAGAAACAAAGAAAAAAAAAGTAAAAATAAAAGAAATGTGTGTGTTATGTGAATTAAACTGAAAATAAAATTTATAAGAATTAAAGAATATGAATAAATATTAAAATTGAAAAAGTAGAAATTAAGAGAAATGTGAAAAATTCAAATTGAGAATAAAAATTATAAAAGTAAAAGTAAAATTGTTAAAATAAGAAAAAATAGAATGCAAATAAAAATTGCAAAATCAATTTAAAGAAAAGTAATAAATTAAAAAAATCTAAAATCGATAAAGTAAAATTTATGCTTATTGTGAATACATTAAATAATATTTTTTGAAAATAAATGTAATCAGAACATTTATAACTAAAAGAAATTAAAATTTTCATAAAAAAATAAAAGTTGTAAGGTTAATTAAAAAACAAAAAATTATATTAGCTGAAGTACTAAAATGCAATTTTTATGGTAAGTGATTAAATTCAATCAAGAAATAGACAACACAAATTTTTACTGTATTAAAAAAAAAAAATCCGAATAATAATAAGTTTTCGACGGCAAAAAAAGAGGAAATTAGGGCAATAGTATCTGATATACTAAAATTTGATGCAAGTAGTGACAGTCTGGATGAGGATTGCGACCATCGAATAAGCATAGTAAAAGTTGAGGAACTAGACAAAATTCCTGATATAGTAAAAACTATTAGAGATTTTTCTGGAAAAGCAGGTGAGTTCGGGTCTTGGAGAAAATCGGTAGAAAGAGTACTAGACCTTTTTAAAGAGCTTAAAGGGACAAGCAAATATTATGCAATATTGCATACCATTAGAACTAAGATTACAGGAGAAGCTGATACAGCCTTAGATTCGTATAGAACACCCCTTGATTGGAACAAAATTAAAAAGTGTCTCATGATCCATTATTCTGATAAAAGAGACATAGGAACATTAGAATATCAGCTTTCCACCATGTCGCAAGAGCAAATAAATATAACAGATTACTATCAGGCGGTGTACCAACACTTATCTCTAATACTAGATAAGATCGTTTGTTTAGATTTGAATGAAAGTAGCCTAATGGCCATGACAAATGCTTATAGGGATAAAGCACTCGATACTTTCATAAGAGGGCACTTTTGCACATTTTGCACATTTGCCTAAAATTGGATAATATGAGTTATAGGATGAATCAGGCACAGGGATACAATCAAAGAATGGACTTTTTAAGAAAAGGTCCTGGGGGAAACTTCTATCCACAGCTAGCACACATAGGTGGAGCCACTAGACCACCATTACCGACAAGATATCAACCCAGACCAAATTATTATTAAGGGCAACCTCAACCATATAGACCTTTGCAAAACCATTATATGAATAATCCCCAGCAAATGTACAATCATCCTGGACCTGCATGGAATACACAGGCAGGACAATCAAGTTTACCCAAACCAGAACCAATGGACATTGATAGGTCCTTACAGACAACACAGGTTAATTACATCAATAGACCACAATTTAATCCCGCAATTAAAAGGCCACTAGGATCATACCAAGGGCCATCACCAAAAGTGCAACGTAACTTTCATTTGAATACAGGAAATTATCCTGATCAAATAATTGAGACGGGGGAAAATACGAATAGTCCCGGTTATGAACAGCAGGCGGATACTGGAAATAGCTCAGATTTAATTAACTACTCTAATACTATGGCTGAGGAAAATGTAGAGGATTTATTGGAGCAGGGAGATAATGACAATCGAGTTTCCGATAATACATTTCCTGATGAGAGTTATAACGCTGATTTAAATTTTTTTGTATAAAAAGTTCCTCGTTGCCATTTTTTACCGTAAAAATGAGGAACGGACGAACATTACGGATACTAGTTGATACTGGAAGCAACAAAAATTCCATCAAACCTAGTTTAGTTATCAATCCACAACCTAATCAAGAATTATTTGCCGCTAGAGCAGTTAAGGAGGAAATTAATGTATCTCATCATACGTATTTAGACATTTTCGAAGGAAAAGTGCAACCATTGCAGTTTTTCCTTCTGCCTGGCCTTAAGACCTTTGATTGCATTTTGGGTAACGATACAATGAGAGAACTTTCGGCGGTTATCCATACCAAAGAGAATTATCTCACCCTAGCTGGAGTAGGAAAAATACCAACAAGCCAGCATTGTTTCCAAGATGTAAAGAATATAGAACTGCATTTAGACCACTTATCAGGGGACGTAACCTCCACAATGGAGAATATTGTGACACAAAATAGCAAGCTATTCGCAGAACCTGATGAGCGACTAACCTATACCACGAAAGTGGTTGCAAAGATAGATACAACAACGGATTCTCCTACATACACGCGGAATTATCCGTACCCTTGGGCATTGAGAGAAGTTGTAGACAAGGAAATAAAAAAACTATTGAGGGATGGGATAATAAGACCATCCCGTTCACCCTACAATGCACCAATATGGGTAGTCCCAAAAAAACAAGACTCTTCAGGGGAAAAAAAGTATAGGGTAGTAGTAGATTTCAGGAAACTGAACTCGGTTACCGTTCCAGACAGGTACCCTATACCAGAGATTAGTGAGGTATTAGCCAACCTAGGTGGAAACAAAATATTCTCTGTTGTAGATCTGAAGAGTGGGTTCCACCAGATACCCCTTAGGGAGGAAGATATGGAAAAAACTGCATTTTCTATTAGCAACGGTAAATTTGAATTTACTAGACTGCCATTTGGGTTGAAAAATGGCCCATCAATATTTCAGAGAGCCTTAGATGATATTCTGAGGGATTTCATTGGGAAGACTTGCTATGTCTATATCGATGACATAATAATCTTTAGCAAAGATACAGAAAGTCATCTTAAACATCTAGAGGAAATATTTTCTACATTGGAAGATGCAAATATGAAGGTTCAGCTTGATAAATGCGAATTTTTTAAGGAAGAAGTAGAATTTCTAGGGTTTGTTGTTTCAGGAGGAGGGGTGAAAATGAATCCAAAGAAAGTAGAGGCAATAACGAACTTTCCATATCCAACCAATTTACAAGAGTTGCGTTCACTTCTTGGCCTATTTAATTTTTATAGGAGATTCATAAAAGGATTTGCCGAAATTGCCAAACCCCTTACTAACATGCTAAGAGGAGATAATGGAAAGGTAAAAAAATATGAGTCTAAAAAAATAAAAATTTTCCTGAGCAATACAGAAAAGGAAGCAATTGATTCCTTGAAAAATGCAATAATGTCACCGGAAATTATTTTATCTTATCCCAATTTTGAAAAGGATTTCCACTTGACGACAGACGCATCCAATAGAGCTATAGATGCAGTTTTAAGTCAAGAAGGACGGCCTGTGACATTTATATCCAGAGCCCTTTCTGAAGAAGAAGAAAACTATGCCACTAACGAGAGGGAAATGTTGGCCATAGTCTGGTCACTCTACAACCTTAGGAATTACTTATATGGGACTGACAAAGTTATAATCCATACCGACCATCAGCCGCTCACATACGCTCTTAGCAATAAGAACGCTAATACCAAAATGAAGAGATGGAAGGCAATACTCGAGGAATATAACTATGAAATTAAATACAAACCTGGAAGTACAAACGTAGTAGCTGACGCCTTATCCAGGCCACCCATTTCAAGTATTCATACCTTAACGGGATCGGTACATAGTGCTGAAAGCTCGACAGAAGATCTTATACCGAGTGTCGAATTACCAATTAATGTTTTCAAGAATCAGATATTTCTGACGATAGGCGAAGAAATATCATACCAATTTCAAATAGTATTTCCGGGTTATCATAGGCATACCATTGTAGAGAGGGAATTTACTGAAGATAAGTTGCTTGCATTATTAAAAAGATATCTAAATCCTTCTGTTATTAATGGGATAAAAACATCAGAAGAAGTTATGGGAAAAATCCAAGAAATATATTTACAACACTTTGTCAATATTAAAGCCCGTTTCACTCAAAAAGTAGTCATGGACATTACATCAGAATCTATGGAAGAAGGTATAATTATTGATACCCATAACGAGCACACCGGAACGCTTTTGAAAATAAAGCTCAAATTATGGAAAAATATTATTTTCCAAGTATGATGAAAAAAATTAAAAGAATTGTGAAATTATGTACCATCTGTAAAACAGGAAAGTATGACCGACACCCCAATGACCCCAAATTAAGCGAGACTCCTATACCAACATATCCAGGGCAGGTAGTGCATATAGATATCTTTTCAACCGATAAAAAGCTAATATTGACTGCCATAGATAAATTTTCCAAGTATGCACAGGCAAGGATTTTAAACGGCAAATCTGTGGAAGATATCAGAAAATCTCTACGGGACGTGATATTTTTCTATGGAGTTCCGAAGACTATAATTATGGATAATGAGAAGTCTCTTAACTCATCTTCTATTTTATTCATGATGAGAGACGAATTAGGTATTGAAGTTGTGACAACACCACCATATAGAAGTGAAGCTAATGGACAAGTGGAACGTTTCCACTCTACATTAGCGGAAATAATGAGATGTCTAAAGCAGGAAGAAATTTTCAGAAACTTTGAGGAACTATTAGAAAAATCTGTGAACGAATATAATCATTCAATTCATTCGACCATTGATAGGAAACCAGTAGATATTTTCTTTGGGAGGACAGTAGACTTCTCCCCGGGAAGCTACGATAGAACTAGGCAGACAAACATGGAAAAGATCAAGGAAAAGCAACAAAAGGACATGAAATATCACAATAAAAAGAGAAAGGATTTCAAAGCATACATTCCAGGACAAACAATATTCGTAAAAATTAAAAAACGTTTAGGTACAAAACTTACTGAAAAATACAAAGAAGAAATTGTAAAAGAGGATAGAAATTCAACCGTTGTTGCTGGAAATGGAAGAATTGTCCACAAAAAATTCATAAGAAATTAATCAGACAAAATATTTTGCAGGTTTCTACTGGTTGTAAGCCAATGCATGGGAGAATTTCGTGTTTTGGACTATTCAAACTCGAAACTTGTTGCAATTGATGTTGGGATAGCAAAGGTTCAAACTGGAACTTACAAACTTGTGCACATGTTTGACTTAGGAAATTACGAGAATATAATACAAGATTTGGAAACTAGCATCTGGCAGAACAACGTAAAGCATCATCCTCTCCTACCTTTCCTTCACCATTCCCTTTCCCAAATAAAATCCTGTATCTACCGTTTAAAACCTAAGATAAGGTCAAAGAAATCTATTGACTTCTTAGGAAGTGCATGGAAATGGTTGGCTGGATCACCAGACCATCATGACTTCCAGATAATTCAAGAAAAAGTAAACAACGTATTGGCAAATAATAATAACCAAGCCATAATTAATCAGTTGTCCATAGAGAGATTGAATTTAATTGCTAATGCCACTAACAAAATTTTAAAGGACCTAAACAATAGCATGGAAACCTCTATAGAAAAGATAACGGAATTGAAGTACAGATTGGAAATCGTAAAAGAAGAAATTTTTAATGTAGAATTCGCCATTGAATGGGCGAAGGCCGGTGTAATCAATTCTTTTATATTTTCTAAGGTGGAAATTGATTTACTACAAAAGATATTTAACAAATCGGAAATACCTTTCAATAGCGTTGACGAATTACTAAAATTCGCAAAAATAAAAGTAGCATCTGATTCAGAAAGTTTAATTTATATTGTAAGCATCCCAACAACTAATAATGAGAATTGTAATTGTAACATCCTTAAACCTGTAAAATTTGCAAATTCCATTTATAAAATAAAATTTAATAAAATATTAATTTGTAAGAATAATCTATTAGGCATTAAGAATAAATGCGACAGTTATGAGAACCTGAGTATCTGCAGCGAGGAAAATACAGAGACTATTAAAGATTCAGATTGCATAGCCGATTTACTGCAGAGCAAACCATCCACGTGCGCTGTTACAAATAACTATGATATTCCATCCGTAGAGCAGATCAATGAAGACTTAATATTTCTGAACCAATATTCAGGAGAAATTTTGATAAATGAGTCCCCTTTAACTTTAAATGGAACATTCATTATTCACCATGCGGAGACAAATGTTACCATTGATGGACGATCCTATTATGCTAAGAAAGAAACTGGAATAAAACCATTACCGGCTCTGGTACAACCTAAGGAAACTGACGAACAAATAGAAACCTTATCCCTTGAATTCATGAAATCTATTTCTATAAATAATACCAAAATAATAGAAACAATGCAAAAAAGAGAACGAATTAATTTTGGAATAGGCACTGCGATTTTTCTAACACTAACCACCTTTTTCGATAGTTAATAAAAACAATTATTTGAGCTTGAGGTCAAACTTTTTGGTTTTTTTAATTATTTATTTTTCTTTTTCCAATATTTCGAAGCTCTTTGAGTTTCATCTTCAGGGTGATCTACAAATTAAATAACAAAACATACAACATATTAACATTATCACAGCACAGGACATAAACATGTAAAAAAAACGCTTACTTGCAAATAATTAAAATAATAAACTTAAAACTAGCGTAGTGTGACTACTACCGTCAAGTGTTACTATTGCACTGATAATTATTTGCATATTGCACGATCTCTTTTTGTTAAATGCCGGTAGCAGTAAGCTGTGTTGTCCGTGTCTGCTTTGCTGTTTATTCTCTTTGTTGTTGATAAACTATTGATGTGAAGCATCTCTATCGTTAGTCTCTTGTTGTAGTGATGTTCCGTTTGTAACTCTCTCACGTCATCGATCTTGGGTGTATGGTTGTACTGTTTACAGTGTTCGGCTAACGCTGTTTTTTGTATCGAATTATTGTTTCTTAATTTGATGTCTGATTTGTGTGCTGACATCCTAGTTTTTAGTTTGTTTTTTGTTGTGCCAACGTAAAGTTTTCCGCAACTTTCTTCCTTGTTACCACCACATTCAATTTTGTAAACTACATTATGTTTGTCCATTCTTGGAATTTTACTTTTCATGTTTGTGAATAAAGATTTTGTTGTGTTATGTGAGCTATGTGCTATTGTGTATTTATTTTTGTCATATATTTCTGACTTTTAAAATCTTTCTGATATATTCGGTAAATATATCAGGGATTTGTATATCTTCGGCGGGTCTGTTTTCTGCGAATCTCGACTTGAATGTTTATTCTTATAATAATTTTCAATTAGGGATTTGGTTACATGTAATGGGAAGTTATTATTAATTAGAATGTCTTTTATTTTTAATTTGTTTTGGAAATGAAATTGTTCGTCGCTTATTGTTAGTACTCTATTTATTAAGTTTTTCGCTGTATTGATAATTGTTCGTTTTGTGTGTTTAGAGTAGTAATTTATTATTCTACCTGACGCTGTAGGTTTTTGATACCAATTTATATTCATCGTATTATCTGCATTTCTTATTACTAATGTGTCCAAATATGGGATTTTTCCGTCGCATTCTTCTTCCAAAGTAAATTTAATGTTTTTGTTGAAACTATTTAGTACTGTCAGCGTTTCTTGTATTGCATCTTCCCTTATAATTAAAAACAAATCATCCACGTATTTCGTCAGTATCTTTGGTTTTGATTGTAATCTTTGCAAGCTTTCGTTGAGCAGTGATTCCATAACCAAATCTGCAATTATGGGTGATGCTGGAGATCCCATCGGTAGCCCTGCTTTTTGTTTGTATATTTTGTCATCAAACTTGAAGTATCTGTTGTCCTTTATGCAAAATTTTACAATATTCAGAAACATGTCTTTGGTTATGTTTGTATATTGTTCTATTTCTTCCCATCTTTCTTCAATTATATTTAGTCCTAATTCTACTGGAATACTTGGGAACAGTGAGACCACGTCGAATGAAACCATTTTTTCATTATTATTAACTGTCAGGTTCTTTATCTTATCCCTAAATTGCACAGAATCCCTTACGTTGTAAACTGATTTTGTCGTCAAATTATTTAATATGTTTACTATGTATTTGCACAGTTTTATAGACGGGGAATTTATAGACGAACATATGGGTCTTAATGGATAGCCGTCTTTGTGGATCTTTGGCAAGCCATATATTCTTGGGGCAATCGCAATTTCTATATATATATATATATATTGGAATTTGTACCGCCGCCGGGTGAGATAAAAAAACAGCAACAAATTTCAACGCCATAATTTCAATTTTTTTTTTTAATTTTATTGAATGAAAACAAAAAAGTGAGCCTCAGCACCATCGCACTCAGAACGCGCCACCCAAGAATGGTTACAAAATGAGGTTCATCGCTTTATTTCCAGTGCACAATGGCCAGCAAACTCTCCGGATACCAATCCGTTGGACTATTGTATCTGCAGTATTTTGGAAACAAAGTTGGCACTAAAAAATGCTAAAGTGTCGATCATCTCAAGCAAGCGGTTTGCCGGCACAGCAACATTCCAGCCATAATTCGAGTCAAAGGAGACCAATTCCATCAAAACTAATTCTAGGATTTGATGATATTTCCGACATTTTTATTTTTATTCCATAAAATTAAAAAAAAAAATGTAAAAATTATGGCGTTTAACTTTGTTTCAGTTTTTTATCTCGCTGCACTATATTTGCCTACTCCCATATCAAGAACCTTTGGGAATGTTAAATCTGCTGAGTAGCACATGCGTATAGCGTTCAGTTACCTCACAAACGCCATAACTGTGGGAACAATGAAATCTCAAAAAAGTGGACAGACTCAGCTCGCATCGTCCACATGTGACACCTTCCGTTCTAGTATATTGATTTTTTCCAGGAGAGCATTCAATGCCCCCGTGATTTGTGTCACGTTTGATCTTAATTCTTCCATATTGTCATATAATCTAAATTTAGAATGGGACTATCAAAGACCTACGTGATAATCAGCAATTGCGTGTGTGTGGAAATTCGTTTTTTCATTCCCTTATTTGTTAGGAAATTTATTTGGAAAACAAGTAAAGAAACATTAAGTTCCACCGGGCCGAACTTTCAATAACCTTAGCTTAAAGGAAATATTTGTATATAAAAGTATCTGCATTCAAGCCTGTTTCACTTTAAACTTCACTTCAAGACCGTTTGCAAAATGCAGTTAAATTTATCAAAAAACCATGAAGTGAGTGAAGCTGTTATATGGGACCATACCAAAACGGGAACCTCTATGGACAATTTTATACTTTAAGGATTGTCATCTATCAAATCTTTCGAAAATACCAAATTTGAAACCATTATGTGGGAATAAGTGACTAGGATTGTCAAAATACCGAATATCGATGGGTATAGTTATATGTGCCCTTTAGGAAAACGTGGAACTAAATATTCAATGTTCTGACACTGGGTTAGAACCCACTATGAACTGTGAATACCAATTTTTATCAAAATATCGAATATTGGGAGGTACCGTTATATGGGGGCTATAATAAAACGTGGAGCTATACATACAATGTTTCGCCTAGAATGCATTGTGACCCACAAGTACAAATTTTAAGACCAATTTGTTGGAAAATGTGAAGAGTCATCAAAATACCGAATATCAGGAGGTACCGTTATATGGGGTTATACAACAACGTGTACCTATCAATACAATGTTTCGCAACCCACTCTAGAGCACATTCGTTGACAGGAATTGTTTCAAATTTGGTGTTTAAAATTCGTAATGGATAGTACAAACTATTACAGAAAATTGTTTATGCAACTCCACGTCTTCGTATATTCCCAATGAAACGGTACCTCCCGATGTTCGGCAATTTGATGATTTTAGCTACATTATTCACCGAATTTTTATACCCTCCACCATAGTATGGATGGTATGTTAAGTTTGTCATTCCATTTTACTACCTCGAAATATACATGGACCCCACTAAATATTTATATTCTTGATCAGCATAAAATTCTATGTCGATTTATCTATGTCCGTCCGTCTGAGGAAATCACTCTATCTTCCGATCGAGATGAATATTATGTCTACAGGACTTATGGTATTTTGGTGATTTAAGCGACGTTATTCGCCGGAAATGTTTTAACTTTGGTATTTGAAGTTCGTAATGGCCTATGACAGAAAATTGTATGTGCATGTCCACAGTTTGGTATAGCCCCACATATAACGGTAAATCCCGATATTCCGTATTTCGATCAATTTAGCGACATTATTCACCGGAAATGTTTCAAATTTGGTTTTGTGTTGTGCTCGCAAAGGTGACTGAAGATTCCTTTTTTTCGAAAATTATGAGTATTGTGGACAAATAAGTGGACTTATTGATCGAAGGTATAAAAAACATTTCAGTGGAGAGGGAATCTGTAAAAATGTCGACAGCAGAGCAAATAAGGACTGAGTGGACTCAGCCATTCAGACAGCTTTCGCTGTCAAAAGACAGACTTTTAAGAAACAATTGAAACTGATTGAAAACAGGTTTTGTGAAATCGTAGTTTCAACACCAGACGTTGAGACTTATAGAGAAATATCCATTGTACCGGGAGTACAATGCGAGGAATCATTAGACATTGTAAAATCGTTACCGGACTTTGAGGGCAAGCATGAAACTTACATTTCATGGCGTCAGGCGGTGTGAGCCGCCTTGTCTTCCTTCAATACACTTCTTAACTTCAAGGCAATTATTGCCCGTCTCGATTTCACATACTCGGACAAACGTCCGATTCACCTCATTGAACAAGAATTATCAACCCTCCGGCAAGGAAATCTTACACTTCTGGAATATTATGATGAAGTTGTGAAGAAACTTACCTTATTGATTAATAAGACATTGATGATCTACGACAAAACAATTGCCGCCTCACTTAATGAAAAATATAGAATGGATGCACTTCCAGTATTCATATCAGGTACAAAGAAGGAATTAAGTAATGTACTGTTCTCGGCTCGGCCGACTGATCTACCTTCCGCATTAGCTCAGGAAGTGGAATCTAATAGGGAGAGGTATCTGTTTGCCTCTAATTTTGCCAGGTCTCGCGACGATAAAGGAAACTTGAGGAATTATAAAACGACAACTGGATCTTCCTCAGCTGAACCTTATGTAAGGAAAAATCCTCTTTTCACGAAAGGGCGTAGGTCTGACAACAAAAAGTCTTATTTACAGAGTCCAGTTGAACCTATGGATGTTGATGATTCAGCTCCTTTTAGACAATCGACAAAATATAGGAATCATTACAGTGACGTTCCATCTCCAAGTGGTCAAGGATCAAAGAGACCGAATAGTGGTACAGCAAGATTTACTCGGATGAAGCATCAGAGAGCCAATCTTCTGACCAACAATGATCAAAAGTCGGACCAGGACTATCAAACTCTTGCAGACAATGATGCAAATGACATTAATGTTGATGAATCGGATGAATTTGATCAGATAAATTATTTAGAGGCAGTTCGCTGCTACCGTTCATAGAAAGGACAATAACGGCGAAGAGAATAAAAAATTCAAAAAATTACATTAAACCTATAATAGGTTTAAAACATGTGGTTCCCATCGATAATTATTTCGAAGTGAAATCAATTCACGGTTTCACTACGATTGACAAAAATGTGTCGTTAACGTATTCGACACCAATAGCATTTTCTTTATTCTTCCATCACTGTCAACATTCGACGGGATAATTGGCCTGAATCTGCTCATGCAGACTAGTGCTACATTGGACTTTAACAATAAAGAAATAAAAACTAATTCCTGAATAGAAAAACTTCAATTCCTAAGATGTGCAAATGTAAAATTCACAAAAATTGAGAACATTCAGGTACCTCAAGGGATATCGAAGAAATGAAATGATAGAAAATGATCCAAAGTTTGTCGGGAGTTTTTGCAAACCCCGACGAGGCACTTCCATACAATACGAATGTCGTGGCCACGACTACGACTAATGCCAAGTATTCCAAGCTCTACCCATACCCAATAGGTGCGGCGGAGTTTGTAAATTCTGAAATAAAGGAATTGTTAAAAAATGGAATAATAAGGCCTTCTAGGTCCCCATACAATAACCCTATCTGGGTTGTTGATAAGAAGGGAAAAGATGATCAAGGAAACATTAAAAAACGTCTCGACATTTATTTCAGAAAACTGAATAGTACAACAGTCGATGATAAGTATCCGATTCCAGAGGTGAGAGCAATACTAGCAAACCTTGGCAAAGCATGGTACTTTACAACTCTCGACCTCAAATCAGGATTTCATCAGATTACTCTCTCAGAACAAGATAGAGAGAAAACTTTATTTTCGGTGGCAAACGGGAAATATGAATTTTGTAGACTTCCTTTTGGCCTGAAAAATGCTCCTGGCATTTTTCAAAGAGCCATTGATGATGTTTTGAGAGAACAAATCAGAAAGACATGTTATATTAATGTGGACGATGTTATGATTTTTTTTGAAAACGAGGAAGACCACATTAGACACATTTCGTGGGTCTTGACTAGATTGCTTGAAGCCAACATGAGAGTTTCTCGTAAAAATCTCACTTTTTAAAGGAAAATGTTGAATATCTTGGCTTCAGCGTATCTAGAGATGACATCAAAACGTGCCCAGAAAAAGTGGAGGCGATTCGATTTGACGATTTGACAAGTTATTACAGATGTTTTATTAAAGACTTTGCTTCAATAGCAAAACCTCTGTATGACATTTTAAAAGGGGAGAATGGGAAGGTTAGCGCCTCTCAATCAAGGAAAATTAACATTAATTTTGATGAAAATCAACTCCAAGCTTTCCAAAAGTTAAAAGAAATCCTTGCCTCCGCAGATGTCTTACTGTTATACCCTGACTTTAAAAAGCCATTTGATTTGACAACAGACGCTTCGGCATTAGGACTAGGCGCAGTGTTGTCTCAAGGTGGTAGGCCTATAACAATGATTTCCAGATCATTGACCAAAAGGGACCTAAATTATTTTATTATTTAATTATTAAAATTATTTAATTATTATTTTTAATTAATTATAAAATTATTTAATTTTTAAATTCACACGACGCCGTGAATCCAGACTCTCAGATCTTATATGCATTGGAAGATGATATCTCATAAGAGGTAGCGACAGTACACATGGAGATATCTTTGACTCATACGATTGACGCAACTGACAAGCCCGTCAACTCTTTCAAGATCCAGATCCAGAAAGTTCATCATTAATTCAGAGTCATATGATTGACTTCACTGACAAGAACACTCTAGTCAATGATGTTGTAATGTCATTCATTACGATCTACCTACTCTTGCGTGCACGCAACACGAATTGGTAAGTCTTTTTCCAGGAACAAAATTTTGGCATTGCAAGAATATGGTTCAAGATATTTTTGATAAAAATGAACAAAGAGAGATATTTGTTACTGAACATAATCGTGCTATTAGAGCAGCACAGGAAAGCGTTAAAAAATTCTCTCAGACTATTACTTCCCAAACATTGCTAGGATGGCAAACTGTAGAGTATGCGCCAAAGCGAAATACATTAGGCACCCCAGGAAACAGGAGATGGGTTCAACACCGTTACCCTCCTGTGTTGGTGAGATTCTGCATATCGATATATTTCCCACAGATAAGAAATACTTTCTAACCTGTGTGGATAAATTTTCAAAGTTCGCTATAGTACAGACTATACCTTCACGAGCCATAGCTGACATAAAAGGTCCAATATTACAATTAATGCATTTCTTTCCTCATACGAAGAATGTCTGCTGCGACAATGAACCTTCATTAAAGTCCGAGACAATAGGATCCCTATTACGAGACCGATTTGGTGTCAATATTTCCTACGCATCCCCACTTCATAGTATTAACAAACGGGCAAGTTGAACGTTTTCACAGTACCCTTTCAGAGATCTCAAGATGCCTCACATTAGTAGAAAAGATTGAGAGTAAGGTTGATCTAATCCTACTTGCAACAGTGAAATATAACCGAACCATACGCTCAGTGACAAACCAAAGTCCAATAGACATAATTCATCGGAAGATGGTAAAAAGAAGGTGAAAGAAAGATTAACTAACGCTGAACTGACATCGTTAGAAAGAAACAACACCTCTCGAAAGAACAGATCCTTTAATGTTAGAGACAGGGTGATGATAAGGAACAATAAACGGTTAGGTAATAAACTAACCCCCCTATATTCTGAGGAAATTGTTGAAGCAGATCTAGGAACAACTGTTCTTATAAAAGGGAGGGTAGCCCACAAGGACAATTTAGGATAAAACGAACACGCCCTTACTACCTTTTTTGAATAAATTACAATGATACTATCTATCCGTCCAACGACAGCAACACTAGTGGACTATTCCAACAGTAAATACATCCCAATTACAGACGGCAACGTGATTATTTGGAGAGATTATGACTACTTGAGACATACAACAAACTTTACATTGTATTCTGAAATCGCAGATGAAACTGAAAGATTCACCAAACATTTTTCTTTATCACATATGGTTAAATTACTAAATTCCGATACAATGCGGATACGAGACTTTTAACAACTTTAGAAGTTCACCACAGGCATGCAAGGAGCATCAACGTGATATTAACAACTTTAAAAATAATTGCTGGAACGCCTGACTTTGATGTCTTCGAGGGACTAAAATTTTAACAACAAGAAATCACATATGCTATGAACAGACAAATATCAATAAACACAAAAACTCAGTAACAAATTAATAAATTGACAGAAACAGTCAACAAAATGACAAATCCTAAACAAACCAGCACGGATCACTTGTATGAGACTCTACTTTCCAGAAATCGAATAATAATTAGCGAAATCGAGTCAAATATATTGTCAGTCACCTTGGCAAAGATAGGAATTATTAACCCCATGCTTTTAGATACTGAAGAGTTGAAAACTTTAATTGAAAACTTTATATATATCTATATATATATATATATACAAACCTGGAAGTACAAACGTAGTAGCTGACGCCTTATCCAGGCCACCCATTTCAAGTATTCATACCTTAACGGGATCGGTACATAGTGCTGAAAGCTCGGCAGAAGATCTTATACCGAGTGTCGAATTACCAATTAATGTTTTCAAGAATCAGATATTTCTGACGATAGGCGAAGAAACATCATACCAATTTCAAATAGTATTTCCGGGTTATCATAGGCATACCATTGTAGAGAGGGAATTTATTGAAGATAAGTTGCTTGCATTATTAAAAAGATATCTAAATCCTTCTGTTATTAATGGGATAAAAACATCAGAAGAAGTTATGGGAAAAATCCAAGAAATATATTTACAACACTTTGACAATATTAAAGCCCGTTTCACTCAAAAAGTAGTCATGGACATTACATCAGAATCTATGGAAGAAGGTATAATTATTGATACCCATAAACGAGCACACCGGAACGCTGTTGAAAATAAATCTCAAATTATGGAAAAATATTATTTTCCAAGTATGATGAAAAAAATTAAAAGAATTGTGAAATTATGTACCATCTGTAAAACAGGAAAGTATGACCGACACCCCAATGACCACAAATTAAGCGAGACTCCTATACCAACATATCCAGGGCAGGTAGTGCATATAGATATCTTTTCAACCGATAAAAAGCTAATATTGACTGCCATAGATAAATTTTCCAAGTATGCACAGGCAAGGATTTTAAACGGCAAATCTGTGGAAGATATCAGAAAATCTCTACGGGACGTGATATTTTTCTATGGAGTTCCGAAGACTATAATTATGGATAATGAGAAGTCTCTTAACTCATCTTCTATTTTATTCATGATGAGAGACGAATTAGGTATTGAAGTTGTGACAACACCACCATATAGAAGTGAAGCTAATGGACAAGTGGAACGTTTCCACTCTACATTAGCGGAAATAATGAGATGTCTAAAGCAGGAAGAAATTTTCAGAAACTTTGAGGAACTATTAGAAAAATTGTGAACGAATATAATCATTCAATTCATTCGACCATTGATAGGAAACCAGTAGATATTTTCTTTGGGAGGACAGTAGACTTCTCCCCGGGAAGCTACGATAGAACTAGGCAGACAAACATGGAAAAGATCAAGGAAAAGCAACAAAAGGACATGAAATATCACAATAAAAAGAGAAAGGATTTCAAAGCATACATTCCAGGACAAACAATATTCGTAAAAATTAACAAACGTTTAGGTACAAAACTTACTGAAAAATACAAAGAAGAAATTGTAAAAGAGGATAGAAATTCAACCGTTGTTGCTGGAAATGGAAGAATTGTCCACAAAAAATTCATAAGAAATTAATCAGACAAAATATTTTGCAGGTTTCTACTGGTTGTAAGCCAATGCATGGGAGAATTTCGTGTTTTGGACTATTCAAACTCGAAACTTGTTGCAATTGATGTTGGGACAGCAAAGGTTCAAACTGGAACTTACAAACTTGTGCACATGTTTGACTTAGGAAATTACGAGAATATAATACAAGATTTGGAAACTAGCATCTGGCAGAATAACGTAAAGCATCATCCTCTCCTACCTTTCCTTCACCATTCCCTTTCCCAAATAAAATCCTGTATCTACCGTTTAAAACCTAAGATAAGGTCAAAGAAATCTATTGACTTCTTAGGAAGTGCATGGAAATGGTTGGCTGGATCACCAGACCATCATGACTTCCAGATAATTCAAGAAAAAGTAAACAACGTATTGGCAAATAATAATAACCAAGCCATAATTAATCAGTTGTCCATAGAGAGATTGAATTTAATTGCTAATGCCACTAACAAAATTTTAAAGGACCTAAACAATAGCATGGAAACCTCTATAGAAAAGATAACGGAATTGAAGTACAGATTGGAAATCGTAAAAGAAGAAATTTTTAATGTAGAATTCGCCATTGAATGGGCGAAGGCCGGTGTAATCAATTCTTTTATATTTTCTAAGGTGGAAATTGATTTACTACAAAAGATATTTAACAAATTGGAAATACCTTTCAATAGCGTTGACGAATTACTAAAATTCGCAAAAATAAAAGTAGCATCTGATTCAGAAAGTTTAATTTATATTGTAAGCATCCCAACAACTAATAATGAGAATTGTAATTGTAACATCCTTAAACCTGTAAAATTTGCAAATTCCATTTATAAAATAAAATTTAATAAAATATTAATTTGTAAGAATAATCTATTAGGCATTAAGAATAAATGCGACAGTTATGAGAACCTGAGTATCTGCAGCGAGGAAAATACAGAGACTATTAAAGATTCAGATTGCATAGCCGATTTACTGCAGAGCAAACCAGCCACGTGCGCTGTTACAAATAACGATGATATTCCATCCGTAGAGCAGATCAATGAAGACTTAATATTTCTGAACCAATATTCAGGAGAAATTTTGATAAATGAGTCCCCTTTAACTTTAAACGGAACATTCATTATTCACCATGCGGAGACAAATGTTACCATTGATGGACGATCCTATTATGCAAAGAAAGAAACTGGAATAAAACCATTACCGGCTCTGGTACAACCTAAGGAAACTGACGAACAAATAGAAACCTTATCCCTTGAATTCATGAAATCTATTTCTATAAATAATACCAAAATAATAGAAACAATGCAAAAAAGAGAACGAATTAATTTTGGAATAGGCACTGCGATTTTTCTAACACTAACCATCATAATTGCCGTTATCCTTAGAAACAAGCGTTACCACAAAAATCCTGAGAGTAGCCCAAAAATAACTACGTCCGAAAAAGAAGACAAATTAGAGGAGATCACCACATCAGATACACCATGTCCATCGGCTGCCAAGAGGGTCAAAAGTCTAAATAATATTCCGTTTTTTTTAACTAGGTGATGACAATATGTTCATACGAGGACGTATGAATTTAAAGGGGGAGGAGTTAAGGAGCAACATATTCATAATATTTTTGTGCTAAATATGATAATATGATCAACCATGTGAACAAGTAGTGCAAATAGTTCCCATAATAAATGATATAAGGTTACATTATGGGAATAAGATGTTTGCTAGAATAAAACTGATGACACAGCCGTTGACAATGCCGTTGGCATATATATATATATATATATATATATATATATATATATATATATATATATATATATATATATATATATATATATATATATATGTATATATATAATGTATATATATATATATATATATATATATATATATATATATATATATATATATATATATATATATATATATATATATATATATATATATATATATATATATATATATATATATATATATATTGGAATTTGTACCGCCGCCGGGTGAGATAAAAAAACAGCAACAAATTTCAAACGCCATAATTTCAATTTTTTTTTTTAATTTTATTGAATGAAAACAAAAAAGTGAGCCTCAGCACCATCGCACTCAGAACGCGCCACCCAAGAATGGTTACAAAATGAGGTTCATCGCTTTATTCCAGTGCACAATGGCCAGCAAACTCTCCGGATACCAATCCGTTGGACTATTGTATCTGCAGTATTTGGAAACAAAGTTGGCACTAAAAAATGCTAAAGTGTCGATCATCTCAAGCAAGCGGTTTGCCGGCACAGCAACATTCCAGCCATAATTCGAGTCAAAGGAGACCAATTCCATCAAAACTAATTCAAGGATTTGATGATATTTCCGACATTTTTGTTTTTATTCCATAAAATTAAAAAAAAAATGTAAAAATTATGGCGTTTAACTTTGTTTCAGTTTTTTATCTCGCTGCACTATATTTGCCTACTCCCATATCAAGAACCTGTGGGAATGTTAAATCTGCTGAGTAGCACATGCGTATAGCGTTCAGTTACCTCACAAACGCCTAAACTGTGGGAACAATGAAATTTCAAAAAAGTGGACAGATTCAGCTCGCATCGTCCACATGTGACACCTTCCGTTCTAGTATATTGATTTTCTCCAGGAGAGCATTCAATGCCCCGTGATTTGTGTCACGTTTGATCATAATTCTTCCATATTGTCATATATTCTAAATTTAGAATAGGACTATCAAAAACCTACGTGATAATCAGCAATTGTGTGTGTGTGGAAATTCGTTTTTTCATTCCCTTATTTGTTAGGAAATTTATTTGGAAAACAAATAAAGAAATATTAAGTTCCACCGGGCCGAACTTTCAATAACCTTAGCTTAAAGGAAATATTTGTATATAATAGTATCTGCATTCAAGCCTGTTTCACTTTAAACTTCACTTCAAGACCGTTTGCAAAATGCAGTTAAATTTATCAAAAAACCATGAAGTGAGTGAAGCTGTTATATGGGACCATACCAAAACGGGAACCTCTATGGACAATTTTATACTTTAAGGATTGTCATCTATCAAATCTTTCGAAAATACCAAATTTGAAACCATTATGTGGGAATAAGTGACTAGGATTGTCAAAATACCGAATATCGATGGGTATAGTTATATGTGCCCTTTAGGAAAACGTGGAACTAAATATTCAATGTTCTGACACTGGGTTAGAACCCACTATGAACTGTGAATACCAATTTTTATCAAAATATCGAATATTGGGAGGTACCGTTATATGGGGGCTATAATAAAACGTGGAGCTATACATACAATGTTTCGCCTAGAATGCATTGTGACCCACAAGTACAAATTTTAAGACCAATTTGTTGGAAAATGTGAAGAGTCATCAAAATACCGAATATCAGGAGGTACCGTTATATGGGGTTATACAACAACGTGTACCTATCAATACAATGTTTCGCAACCCACTCTAGAGCACATTATGACCCACAAATACCAATTCTTAGACAAATCCGCGAAAAAATGTAGCAAAAATCATCAAATTACAGAATATCGGCCCATATAACGGTACATCCCGATATTCGGTATTTTGATGATTTAAGCGACATCGTTGACAGGAATTGTTTCAAATTTGGTGTTTAAAATTCGTAATGGATAGTACAAACTATTACAGAAAATTGTTTATGCAAGTCCACGTCTTCGTATATTCCCAATGAAACGGTACCTCCCGATGTTCGGCAATTTGATGATTTTAGCTACATTATTCACCGAATTTTTATACCCTCCACCATAGTATGGATGGTATGTTAAGTTTGTCATTCCATTTTACTACCTCGAAATATACATGGACCCCACTAAGTATTTATATTCTTGATCAGCATAAAATTCTATGTCGATTTATCTATGTCCGTCCGTCTGAGGAAATCTATCTTCCGATCGAGATGAATATTATTCTACAGGACTTTTGGTATTTTGGTGATTTAAGCGACGTTATTCGCCGGAAATGTTTTAACTTTGGTATTTGAAGTTCGTGATGGCCTATGACTGAAAATTGTATGTGCATGTCCACGGTTTGGTATAGCCCCACATATAACGGTAAATCCCGATATTCGGTATTTCGATCAATTTAGCGACATTGTTCACCGGAAATGTTTCAAATTTGGTTTTGTGTTGTGCTCGCAAAGGTGACTGAAGATTCCTTTTTTTCGAAAATTATGAGTATTGTGGACAAATAAGTGGACTTATTGATCGAAGGTATAAAAAACATTTCAGTGGAGAGGGAATCTGTAAAAATTTCGACAGCAGAGCAAATAAGGACCGAGTGGACTCTGCCATTCAGACAGCTTTCGCTGTCAACAGACAGACTTTTAAGAAACAATTGAAACTGATTGAAAACAGGTTTTGTGAAATCGTAGTTTCAACACCAGACGTTGAGACTTATAGAGAAATATCCATTGTACCGGGAGTACAATGCGAGGAATCATTAGACATTGTAAAATCGTTACCGGACTTTGAGGGCAAGCATGAAACTTACATTTCATGGCGTCAGGCGGCTCACACCGCCTGATCTTGTCTTCCTTCAATACATTTCTTAACTTCAAGGCAATTATTGCCCACATACTCGGACAAACGTCCGATTCACCTCATTGAACAAGAATTATCAACCCTCCGGCAAGGAAATCTTACACTTCTGGAATATTATGATGAAGTTGTGAAGAAACTTACCTTATTGATTAATAAGACATTGATGATCTACGACAAAACAATTGCCGCCTCACTTAATGAAAAATATAGAATGGATGCACTTCCAGTATTCATATCAGGTACAAAGAAGGAATTAAGTAATGTACTGTTCTCGGCTCGGCCGACTGATCTACCTTCCGCATTAGCTCAGGAAGTGGAATCTAATAGGGAGAGGTATCTGTTTGCCTCTAATTTTGCCAGGTCTCGCGACGATAAAGGAAACTTGAGGAATTATAAAACGACAACTGGATCTTCCTCAGCTGAACCTTATGTAAGGAAAAATCCTCTTTTCACGAAAGGGCGTAGGTCTGACAACAAAAAGTCTTATTTACAGGGTCCAGTTGAACCTATGGATGTTGATGATTCAGCTCCTTTTAGACAATCGACAAAATATAGGAATCATTACAGTGACGTTCCATCTCCAAGTGGTCAAGGATCAAAGAGACCGAATAGTGGTACAGCAAGATTTACTCGGATGAAGCACCAGAGAGCCAATCTTCTGACCAACAATGATCAAAAGTCGGACCAAGACTATCAAACTCTTGCAGACAATGATGCAAATGACATTGATGTTGATGAATCGGATGAATTTGATCAGATAAATTATTTAGAGGCAGTTCGCTGCTACCGTTCATAGAAAGGACAATAACGGCGAAGAGAATAAAAAATTCAAAAAATTACATTAAACCTATAATAGGTTTAAAACTTGTGGTTCCCATCGATAATTATTTCGAAGTGAAATCAATTCACGGTTTCACTACGATTGACAAAAATGTGTCGTTAACGTATTCGACACCAATAGCATTTTCTTTATTCTTCCATCACTGTCAACATTCGACGGGATAATTGGCCTGAATCTGCTCATGCAGACTAGTGCTACATTGGACTTTAACAATAAAGAAATAAAAACTAATTCCTGAATAGAAAAACTTCAATTCCTAAGATGTGCAAATGTAAAATTCACAAAAATTGAGGACATTCAGGTACCTCAAAGGATATCGAAGAAATGAAATGATAGAAAATGATCCAAAGTTTGTCGGGAGTTTTTGCAAACCCCGACGAGGCACTTCCATACAATACGAATGTCGTGGCCACGACTACGACTAATGCCAAGTATTCCAAGCTCTACCCATACCCAATAGGTGCGGCGGAGTTTGTAAATTCTGAAATAAAGGAATTGTTAAAAAATGGAATAATAAGGCCTTCTAGGTCCCCATACAATAACCCTATCTGGGTTGTTGATAAGAAGGGAAAAGATGATCAAGGAAACATTAAAAAACGTCTCGACATTTATTTCAGAAAACTGAATAGTACAACAGTCGATGATAAGTATCCGATTCCAGAGGTGAGAGCAATACTAGCAAACCTTGGCAAAGCATGGTACTTTACAACTCTACATTAAACCTATAATAGGTTTAAAACTTGTGGTTCCCATCGATAATTATTTCGAAGTGAAATCAATTCACGGTTTCACTACGATTGACAAAAATGTGTCGTTAACGTATTCGACACCAATAGCATTTTCTTTATTCTTCCATCACTGTCAACATTCGACGGGATAATTGGCCTGAATCTGCTCATGCAGACTAGTGCTACATTGGACTTTAACAATAAAGAAATAAAAACTAATTCCTGAATAGAAAAACTTCAATTCCTAAGATGTGCAAATGTAAAATTCACAAAAATTGAGGACATTCAGGTACCTCAAAGGATATCGAAGAAATGAAATGATAGAAAATGATCCAAAGTTTGTCGGGAGTTTTTGCAAACCCCGACGAGGCACTTCCATACAATACGAATGTCGTGGCCACGACTACGACTAATGCCAAGTATTCCAAGCTCTACCCATACCCAATAGGTGCGGCGGAGTTTGTAAATTCTGAAATAAAGGAATTGTTAAAAAATGGAATAATAAGGCCTTCTAGGTCCCCATACAATAACCCTATCTGGGTTGTTGATAAGAAGGGAAAAGATGATCAAGGAAACATTAAAAAACGTCTCGACATTTATTTCAGAAAACTGAATAGTACAACAGTCGATGATAAGTATCCGATTCCAGAGGTGAGAGCAATACTAGCAAACCTTGGCAAAGCATGGTACTTTACAACTCTCGACCTCAAATCAGGATTTCGTCAGATTACTCTCTCAGAACAAGATAGAGAGAAAACTTTATTTTCGGTGGCAAACGGGAAATATGAATTTTGTAGACTTCCTTTTGGCCTGAAAAATGCTCCTGGCATTTTTCAAAGAGCCATTGATGATGTTTTGAGAGAACAAATCAGAAAGACATGTTGACTAGATTGCTTGAAGCCAACATGAGAGTTTCTCGTAAAAATCTCACTTTTTAAAGGAAAATGTTGAATATCTTGGCTTCAGCGTATCTAGAGATGACATCAAAACGTGCCCAGAAAAAGTGGAGGTGATTCGCAATGTTTGACAAGTTTTTACAGATGTTTTATTAAAGACTTTGCTTCAATAGCAAAACCTCTGTATGACATTTTAAAAGGGGAGAATGGGAAGGTTAGCGCCTCTCAATCAAGGAAAATTAACATTAATTTTGATGAAAATCAACTCCAAGCTTTCCAAAAGTTGAAAGAAATCCTTGCCTCCGCAGATGTCTTACTGTTATACCCTGACTTTAAAAAGCCATTTGATTTGACAACAGACGCTTCGGCATTAGGACTAGGCGCAGTGTTGTCTCAAGGTGGTAGGCCTATAACAATGATTTCCAGATCATTGACCAAAAGGGACCTAAATTATTTTATTATTTAATTATTAAAATTATTTTATTATTAAATTCACACGACGCCGTGAATCCAGACTCTCAGATCTTATATGCATTGGAAGATGATATCTCATAAGAGGTAGCGACAGTACACATGGAGATATCTTTGACTCATACGATTGACGCAACTGACAAGCCCGTCAACTCTTTCAAGATCCAGATCCAGAAAGTTCATCATTAATTCAGAGTCATATGATTGACTTCACTGACAAGAACACTCTAGTCAATGATGTTGTAATGTCATTCATTACGATCTACCTACTCTTGCGTGCACGCAACACGAATTGGTAAGTCTTTTTCCAGGAACAAAATTTTGGCATTGCAAGAATATGGTTCAAGATATTTTTGATAAAAATGAACAAAGAGAGATATTTGTTACTGAACATAATCGTGCTATTAGAGCAGCACAGGAAAGCGTTAAAAAATTCTCTCAGACTATTACTTCCCAAACATTGCTAGGATGGCAAACACTAGAGTATGCGCCAAGCGAAATACATTAGGCACCCCAGGAAACAGGAGATGGGTTCAACACCGTTACCCTCCTGTGTTGGTGAGATTCTGCATATCGATATATTTCCCACAGATAAGAAATACTTTCTAACCTGTGTGGATAAATTTTCAAAGTTCGCTATAGTACAGACTATACCTTCACGAGCCATAGCTGACATAAAAGGTCCAATATTACAATTAATGAATTTCTTTCCTCATACGAAGAATGTCTACTGCGACAATGAACCTTCATTAAAGTCCGAGACAATAGGATCCCTATTACGAGACCAATTTGGTGTCAATATTTCCTACGTATCCCCACTTCATAGTATTAACAAACGGGCAAGTTGAACGTTTTCACAGTACCCTTTCAGAGATGTCAAGATGCCTCACATTAGTAGAAAAGATTGAGAGTAAGGTTGATCTAATCCTACTTGCAACAGTGAAATATAACCGAACCATACGCTCAGTGACAAACCAAAGTCCAATAGACATAATTCATCGGAAGATGGTAAAAAGAAGGTGAAAGAAAGATTAACTAACGCTCAACTGACATCGTTAGAAAGAAACAACACCTCTCGAAAGAACAGATCCTTTAATGTTAGAGACAGGGTGATGATAAGGAACAATAAACGGTTAGGTAATAAACTAACCCCCCTATATTCTGAGGAAATTGTTGAAGCAGATCTAGGAACAACTGTTCTTATAAAAGGGAGGGTAGTCCACAAGGACAATTTAGGATAAAACGAACACGCCCTTACTACCTTTTTTGAATAAATTACAATGATACTATCTATCCGTCCAACGACAGCAACACTAGTGGACTATTCCAACAGTAAATACATCCCAATTACAGACGGCAACGTGATTATTTGGAGAGATTATGACTACTTGAGACATACAACAAACTTTACATTGTATTCTGAAATCGCAGATGAAACTGAAAGATTCACCAAACATTTTTCTTTATCACACATGGTTAAATTACTAAATTCCGATACAATGCTGATACGAGACCTTTTAACAACTTTAGAAGTTCACCACAGACATGCAAGGAGCATCAATGTGATAGGAACAACTCTAAAAATAATTGCTGGAACGCCTGACTTTGATGTCTTCGAGGGACTAAAATTTTAACAACAAGAAATCACATATGCTATGAACAGACAAATATCAATAAACACAAAATCTCAGGAACAAATTAATAAATTGACAGAAACAGTCAACAAAATTATTTCAATGACAAATCCTAAACAAAGCAGCACGGATCACTTGTATGAGACTCTACTTTCCAGAAATCGAATAATAATTAGCGAAATCGAGTCAATTATATTGTCAGTCACCTTGGCAAAGATAGGAATAATTAACCCCATGCTTTTAGATACTGAAGAGTTGAAAACTTTAATGGAAATAGATAATATAGATGTAACTATTACAGATTTGTTGGAAGTATCTATTGTTAAAGTCCTTTTAGACAGTAAGCTATTACATTTTATTATAAAGTACCCTAAACCTAGTGTTAAATCACTCAAATGATTTTTTAATATTATTTAAATTTGATTTGTTGCTCAAAGAGCATTTTTGAAAACATAACATTATTTAAATTAATTATTTTCAGTACTTAATATTTTAACGCTACAAGAGCCACCTTAATGTCATTTTTTCTGTTTTCCCTTTTCTATTATTTACTTTGAATTCGCCCTAAAGAGAATCCATCATAACTAGCAATGTTATTGTAAATATGGATGAGCAGTCAGACGATCAAGTGATAGGCAGAGAACGCACATACGTACAAACATACATACATACGTTGAGTGCATCATCTATGTTTATGTTATTGCTCTGCCTCTGCTGATCGCTCTGCTGCTATTCAATGCAAAAAATATTGTCCCGCTATTCCTTTGGTTGTTAAACCAGAATAGAAAAGAAATAAAACATTCTTATTTGAAACAACTAAAGAGTGAATAAGTGTTTTAATTTGGTGACGGGCTAGAGGCAAACAAAAAAGTAGATATTATCCAACACAGTGGTTGAGTAAAAACTGCAAATTAATTTTGGAGAAAATTGCATAAAAATTAAGCTAAAAGTGGAACTAAACGAAGGCGAGAATTTTGGCGTGTCTCAACAGAGGAAGAAAATATTTGGACAAATTGCTCTTCCAGGAGAAAGAACTTGCTCAGGGAATTCTACTTGCTGTTGGATAACCGTGGTCAGATTAAAGGCGGAGAGGTGTATTAAAACACCTTTGTCGTAAGTGGCCCTATAGACAACACAATTGCCCAGAGTAAGTCAATTTACATACTCAAGTCGAACCCTTGAGTTAGGAGTGTGTTTAATTACATATGAAACATATTCCGGGGTTGTCAAAATAGGCAATCCTCAAACATTGGCGACCGTGACAGGACACTTGTGTCTTTTTTAACCTGCAATTTTTGCTCCATATTACCCAAGTGCATTTGGATTTTGTTTGCCCGCCTTTTTACTGTCAGCCATTACTCCGTCATTTTGCGAAAGAATCGAAGCCATTTTTATAAGCGATAAGGAATATTGCTGAATTGAAAATTTACAGTGAGACAGCATTCTCGCCTACTTTTCATCTAATTTTTTGGTGCCATTTTTAAAACTATCGTTGCTCAAGTGGCTGAAGCTGAAAATTAGACTGAGACGGCATTCTCATAAACCGGCTTCTTTTTCTTGCGCAACATAATCCTATCATCGGTAAACAACGGAAAACATTTTTACACAAATTTATAATAAATTATAATTCCAAATGACTGATGAACAAGTCCAAGGTTCCCAAAGGGACACAACCATTGAGGAATTGAAACAACAACGTGGCTCATCAAAGGGGAGTATGACCCGAATTAAAAATATAATTGAATCCAACACTTCATTGTCTCATACAGAACTTGAGTGTCGGTTGGGAATTGTAGAATCCCACTACAAGCAAGCTTCTTACTACCAAAGTCAGATAGAAAGATTGTCTCCCAGAGATAATGGAAGAGCCGAAATTGAGGAACTATATGTTTCAATTAAAACTAAAATTCTTACTCAAATTGGGCAAGATAGACGTCCTAGTGTAACTGATCAATCTTTTGTGTTGCCTCATGTCCCATCTAATAGATTACCCAGCTTAAAATTACCGAAGTTTGACGGGAAATATCTGGAATATAAGAACTTTATAAATACGTTTAACAATTTGGTCCACAATGACCCAAATATTTCTACTTCGGAAAAATTCAACCACTTACTCTCGTGTCTTAGTGGGGAAGCGCTTGCAACCATAAAGGCATTCCAAGTCACTGATGAAAATTATTCTAGTGCCCTTAAAAGATTGAAGGAGCGGTACGATAATGACACACTAATCTTTCTTAAAAATGTGACATCAATGTTTGAACTTCCGAAGTCCAATAAACCTGTTCCAAAGCAATTGAGAAATATTGTGGATACAATTTCTGCTCTCTATAGCTCTTTGAAATCCCTTGGCTCCTTTGAACAAATTTGTGATGCCTTCATAATTCATCTCGCAATGAGCAAGGTTGATTCTGAAACCAAACAACGATGGGATGAATACATCGATTACTCTAAATTACCCTCTTGGACTGAATGTTGCTCCATGTTGGACAAGCGTTGTCAGCAATTGGACGCACAGTGCCGACGGTCTTCAAAACAGCATAACCCTACCATAACAACAAATTACTCACATAGTAATAATCAAAAACAACATTCATTCGTAACAAAAAATGTGGCTCAAGATTTTGTGTGCAGTCATTGTTCCAAATCGGGTCATATGATATCAACTTGTCAGCGGTTCATCGTTCTTACTCCTAATCAACGAATTGAACAAGCTAAGCAACAAAAACTTTGCCTCAACTGTTTATCAAAAGGGCATGGTTACATACAATGCCCCTCAAAATATTCATGCAGATTTTGTAAACAACGTCATCAGTCGCTTCTTCATAAGCAATTAGAACCAACCTGTCCCCAGAAAGAAGAAGAAACGTCATCATCATCTGCTGCTACACATAGCACCTTTCAAAACAAACCCAGTCCCCAAATGAGTGCTGTTATTCTTGCTACTGCATTAGTATTGGTTCGTGACTCAGAGGGAAAATATCAACTGGGCCGTGCTCTGCTTGACTCTTGCTCTCAAGTTAACTTCATAAGTGAGACATTATGCAAATCTCTTAATCTCAAGAAATGCACAAATTCAACAGATGTCTCTGGAGTTGGCTCTTCGAAGTTGAGAGTCAGTCATAAAACACAAACGACAATAAGATCTCGTCTTAATAACTTCAATATGTCATTAGAGTTCCTGGTTTCTCGCAATATAACTGGTTATCATCCTGATGAGAATCTTTCCGTTAATGATTTCAATTTGCCCTCCAACATAGAGCTAGCTGATCCAGAATTTCATCGTCGACGAGGAATCGATATTTTACTCGGAGCAGAATCATTCTTTTCGCTCTTATCCGTTGGTCAAATTAAACTTGGAGAAAATTTGCCCACTTTACAAAAAACTCTCTTGGGATGGATTGTCTCTGGAAAGTATACAAGTCAAACGGCAATATCATCACAAAGGTCTACTTACTCCATTGTACAACACAAAGATATTTTCCAAGAGATAAATAAAAATATTGAAATGCTATGGAAAATTGACGTCGTTGAAAGCAAATGCCAAAATATGTCCCGAGAGCAAAAAGTATGTGAAGACCATTTTGTGAAAAATGTATCAGTTCAATCGGATGGACGCTTAATGGTGAGATTACCCTTTAAAGGTGACCCAAATGTGCTTGGCGATTCACGAGACATTGCCCTGCGTCGTTTCTTTTCCATAGAGAGAAAATTGAACAAAAACCCTGAATTAAAAGAGGATTACTCACAATTTCTTAAAGAATATGAGGAATTGGGCCATATGTCTCAGGTGGACGACACTAATATTTCAGTTCCCAACTATTACATACCACATCACTGTGTTCTTCGCCCCAGCAGTGTGTCGACCAAGCTGCGTGTTGTTTTCGACGCATCATGTCGAACCTCTTCACAAACATCCCTGAATGAAATTATGATGGTGGGTCCAACAATCCAGAACAATTTATTAATTATTCTGCTTCGTTTCAGATGTCATCGTTACGGAATGACAGCTGATATCGTCAAAATGTATCGTCAGGTTTTGGTTCACCCTGAGGATAGACAACTTCAGCTTATACTGTGGAGAGATGACTCCACCAAACCGATAAAAACATTTGCCCTCAACACCGTTACATACGGGACAGCTTCGGCACCATATCTCGCAATTCGAAGCCTACATTATGCCGCAGAACGTTTTCCCAACCCATACGAAGTAGGAAAAGGCATAATCATGAATGATTTTTATGTCGACGATATGGTTACTGGAGCGGATGACCTTGTATCTTTAAAACGCATTAAGAACGAAGTCACCGAAATTTTATCTTACTCGAAATTTTCACTCTCGAAATGGCATAGCAATTACCCAGGTTATGTCTCAAGTGAAGATGAAGTAAAGGAAATGAAGCTAAATGATGACGTCACAAGTACTTTGGGTATGACATGGCACTCAGATAATGACACATTCCATTTTGAGTTTCGCCCATCCAAAACGTATGCACATAATACGAAAAGAAACATTCTTTCCCTGACGTCGACGCTCTTTGACCCAATGGGTTTAATAAGCCCTCTCATCATTAGGTCAAAAATATTGCTCCAACATCTTTGGATCATAAAATGTGATTGGGATGAATCAGTTCCTCAAGAAATTGAATCAGCTTGGGAATCCATCATGGCTGATTACAGTAAATTGTCTCAAGTACAGATTCCTCGATACATTCGACTACCAAATTCAACTAACATAGAGGTCCATGGATTTGGAGATGCTTCAATAAAGGCATATGGTTGCTGTTTATATCTTCGCTGTGAAGATTCTTTGGGAAACATAGCAGTAAATTTAATCGCATCAAAGTCAAGAGTTGCGCCTTTGAAAACGAGAACGTTGCCTCGATTAGAGTTGTGTGCTGCTCATTTACTCGCAACCTTCTGGAGCCAATTAAAGCAATATTTTAAATTCCCGATTTCTCAAATCTACTTTTGGTCGGATTCTCAGATTACTCTTCATTGGATTAAGTCCCACTCTTCAACCTTGTCTACTTTTGTGGGTAACAGAGTAGCTGAGATTCAAGAAACTTGCCCTGATGTCCTATGGCAATATGTTCCTACTGAACTCAATCCCGCTGATTTAGTATCCAGAGGTTGTTCTGTTTCCGATATATTGGTTTCGCCTTGGTTCGTAGGCCCTTCCTTCCTTATGGGTCCATTTTTCAATTGGCCAAATTATTCTGGCCCAAGTCTAAGCGAAGCGGACATGCATCTTGAAAGACGAAAAATTACATTGATAACAAAAAAGGAGGACTTACCCTATATCCTAAAAGCAGTCCATAAATTCAGTAACTATTTAAAATGTCTCAGAATATTCTCATATATATTTCGAATTCGTTCAAGAAAATCGCTCCACTTGCCCTCTATATCTCCAGATGAGTTGACACATTCTCTCCATAGGATAGTCTGGTGCATTCAACAACATTATTTTTCGGAGGAATTCCTTGAAATATCAAAGCATGGATTTGTCTCTGGTCAGCTGTCATCATTGGCTCCATTTATAGAAGATGTCTCTGGAGTGCAATTAATAAGAGTTGGCGGCCGATTATTAAATGCCGAGCTTACACCAGAGATGAAGTTTCCTTTGCTCCTGCCCAAAACCGATCCCTTCGTAAAAATCATTGTGATCTACATTCATCGCTCTAATTACCATGCTGGTCCAAGAGCCTTAGTATCTTTGGTTCAGCAGCAATTTTGGATTGTCAATTGTCGGTCTTTGGCCCGAAAGGTGGTTCATCAGTGCATACATTGCACAAGATACAAACCGAAATTACTCACTCAGGTAATGGGCAACTTACCCAAAGATAGAGTTACCCGTTTCCGCCCATTTGATGTTGTTGGAGTTGATTTTGCTGGTCCCATACCAACGTATCTCAGGATTCGAGGGAAAGCTCCATCAAAATCCTACATTGCTGTCTTCGTTTGTTTCGCATCAAAGGCAGTACACCTAGAAGCGGTATCCGACTTGTCCAGCGAGGCCTTCATAGCAGCATTAAAACGGTTTACTGGCCGCAGAGGTGTACCGTCAAGAATTTATTGCGATAACGCTACCAATTTTGTTGGAGCAGAGAGGAAATTGAGTGATTTTCATAAATTTTTCCACCTCGACAAAAATAAGGAAGCAGTTGCTCATTATTCATCTGCGAAGTTCATAGAATTTTCCTTCATTCCTCCCAGAGCTCCTCATTTTGGTGGACTATGGGAAGCTGCTGTGAAATCAGCTAAAGGCCACTTGCTCAGAACGCTCCCTAGTGCTCGTCTTACATTTGAAGAGCTATGCACAGCCCTTGTTGAAATAGAGGCAATTTTAAATTCCCGTCCTATCTGCCAGATATCCACAGATCCCAACGACTTAGAAGCGCTTACTCCAGGGCATTTACTCATTGGTTGCCCGTTGCAGTGTATTCCAGAGAAGATAAAATATGACTCTGACATTTCTCATCTACAACAGTGGCAACGAATCTCAGCCATAAAGTCTTATTTCTGGAGCAGGTGGCACACAGAATACTTGGCTCAGTTACAAAATCGTTATCGCTGGAAAAACCCACAACAAAATCTTCAAGTCAACGATATGGTGCTCATACACGAAGACAATGTTCCCCCCATGAAATGGGCCATCGGTCGAGTTACCAAACTTATTCCAGGAGCAGACGGTTTTGTTCGAGTGGCAGAAGTCAAGACATCACAAACTACATTAAAGCGTCCCGTGGCAAAGTTAGCCGTACTTCCTAAAGAATAAAGTTTGATTGAAACCAGGGTTTCAATGGGGCCCGGGATGTTAAATCACTCAAATGATTTTTTAATATTATTTAAATTTGATTTGTTGCTCAAAGAGCATTTTTGAAAACATAACATTATTTAAATTAATTATTTTCAGTACTTAATATTTTAACGCTACAAGAGCCACCTTAATGTCATTTTTTCTGTTTTCCCTTTTCTATTATTTACTTTGAATTCGCCCTAAAGAGAATCCATCATAACTAGCAATGTTATTGTAAATATGGATGAGCAGTCAGACGATCAAGTGATAGGCAGAGAACGCACATACGTACAAACATACATACATACGTTGAGTGCATCATCTATGTTTATGTTATTGCTCTGCCTCTGCTGATCGCTCTGCTGCTATTCAATGCAAAAAATATTGTCCCGCTATTCCTTTGGTTGTTAAACCAGAATAGAAAAGAAATAAAACATTCTTATTTGAAACAACTAAAGAGTGAATAAGTGTTTTAATTTGGTGACGGGCTAGAGGCAAACAAAAAAGTAGATATTACCCAACACAGTGGTTGAGTAAAAACTGAAAATTAATTTTGGAGAAAATTGCATAAAAATTAAGCTAAAAGTGGAACTAAACGAAGGCGAGAATTTTGGCGTGTCTCAACAGAGGAAGAAAATATTTGGACAAATTGCTCTTCCAGGAGAAAGAACTTGCTCAGGGAATTCTACTTGCTGTTGGATAACCGTGGTCAGATTAAAGGCGGAGAGGTGTATTAAAACACCTTTGTCGTAAGTGGCCCTATAGACAACACAATTGCCCAGAGTAAGTCAATTTACATACTCAAGTCGAACCCTTGAGTTAGGAGTGTGTTTAATTACATATGAAACATATTCCGGGGTTGTCAAAATAGGCAATCCTCAAACACCTAGTTTAGAATGTAAGAAAATCGCTATTTTCCCTGTTCTACACAATGGAACAACACTACACCTCGTTGACCACAATGTTGCAAATTGGCAATTGGAAATTGTAGCGCTACTCTAACATCATCACTTTGTCAAAATCTATCGGAAACAACATGCGCTCGACAGCTTTAGGCGTCCAAGCCCATTGCAGCACACGACCCAGTCACCTTGAACCTTTGGAAATTATTGATGACTGTGTCATTATTCTTAACGAGAGCACAGCGGTAATCTACAACCACAGTTTGCGGTACATTTCTAATTACCTTTGAGGACAAAGTCATAAGCATAGAAAATCTACAAATTACAATGATACTATCTATCCGTCCCACGACAGCAACACTAGTGGACTATTCCAACAGTAAATACATCCCGATTACAGACGGCAACGTGATAATTTGGAGAGATTATGACTACTTGAGACATACAACAAGCTTTACATTGTTTTCTGAAATCGCAGATGAAACTGAAAGCTTCACCAAACATTTTTCTTTATCACACAAGGTTAAATTACTAAATTCCGATACAATGCGGATACGAGACCTTTTAACAACTTTAGAAGTTCACCACAGACATGCAAGGAGCATCAATGTGATAGGAACAACTCTAAAAATAATTGCTGGATCGCCTGACTTTGATGTCTTCGAGGGACTTAAATTTAAACAAAAATAAATCAAGAGTGAAGTGAAGTGAATCAATGAAGAGTTGCAAAATTTAATGGAAATAGATAATATAGATGTAACTATAACAGATTTGTTGGAAGTATCTATTGTTAAAGTCCTTTTAGATAGTAAGCTATTACATTTTATTATAAAGTACCCCAAACCTAGTTTAGAATGTAAGAAAATCGTTATTTTCCCTATTCAACACAATGGAACACACTACACCTCGCTGACAACAATGTTGCAGATTGCGGAGCACAAACGTTGGCAATAGGAAATTGTAGCGCTACTCTAACATCATCATTTTGTCAAAAACTATCGGAAACAACATGCGCTCGACAGCTTTATTCAGGCGTCCAAGCCCATTGCAGCACACGACCCAATCACCTTGAACCTTTGGAAATTATTGATGACGGTGTCATTATTCTTAACGAAAGCACAGCGGTAATCTACAACCACAGTTTGCGGTAGATTTCTAATTACCTTTGAGGACAAAGTCATAAGCATAGAAAATCTATTGCACATCAACGACGTAAAGGCAAAGGCACTGATAGGTCGGGTCTAGCAACTTCAATCTAAATTTTTGGTCTTTTCATTGTTTTAAAATTGAGCCAGAATCGACTGGTGCAGAACATGGATATTGAAGCTGTCATCGAGAGCTACAAGAGGTCCGAGGACGTCCCTCATTTAAGTGTGGGAGTAGTTCACAAAGTCTCCGTCGTCTCACCCTAATATCCCAGACGGAATGGTTGTTTATGAATATCCAACAGATATGAATATCCAAGAGATATGCTCGTTTGATTGATTCCACTTTATTTATAAAATTAAATAACTTAATCTAAGAGGACTTTTACTAAACTCTCAATTTATTATAGTAACCGCTGACACTGCGTCTCGTGTGTGGTGTTGAGTTTCATTAAGTTGAAAGTCAGATTGCTGATGTTACTATTCATAAACAACCATTCCGTCTGGGATATTAGGGTGAGACGACGGAGACTGTGTTAACTTCCCTACACTTAAGTGAGGGCCGTCCTCGGACCTCAGACTGACGATATTTCTGCTGATTTAGCAAACCGTTTTGATACGGTAGTTCATAAGCTATTGCTCCATGAACTAGATTTAATGGGGTTCCCCACATTCCTTTTAAACTGGATATCCTCCTACTTACAAAATCGTACTAAAATAGTTATTTTATATCATTTCATATTTTCAAAGAATATTATATAAATAATTTTTTTAAGTACGCTTCTGATTTGAAGCTTTCTTTCTTTACTTTGGATCCAACCTTTATTGTCTAACTACTCCTTGGACTCCTACAAATTGGATAATGTTGAATCTTTCGTTGAATTTTGGCGTAATATTAGGTCCTAAGCTTTGGTTTAATTTGCATATGGAGTCTTGCGTTATTAAAGCAAAATCGTTACTAGGTTTTATCAAGCGCTGGTCTAAAGAGCTTGATGATCCTTATGTAACTAAAAAATTGTTAGTTTGCTTGGTGTGTGCAGTATAAGTATATGGCTGTATATAGAATCATATAAACTCAGTTTTTAATTTTCGCTTTATGCGGCTAAAACTGGGACGCTTCCGAACCTCTTCCACCTCATGAGAGTAGGTTATTGTTAATTGACCTTCCATCACTTGAAAGAAGGCGGTTTATGTTAAGAGCACTATTTATCATTAAGGTGAAATAAACCATAATGTTCCTTCTCGTAGAACTCGTAATTTCGAACCTATAAAATTATCGTTTGCAAGAGCTAACCATGAGCTTAACAACCATATGAGGTCTCTTTGTGTTATTTATAACAGTTTAATAACTTTTTTTTAGTAATCCGTTGAATACAATTAAGAACTCAATGAGTATTCTTTAAATGTGTTATGTTTTTGTTCTTAGTTCTACAAACACATTTTGCGGCATCTTATCTAAATCTCCCCAAGCGGAACTAGTAGAACTCGCCTTTGAGTAGTAGTTGTAAATATCAGAATGTAAGTCTGTAATACTGGGCCGCTTGATCATCTGGCATTTGATCTACATTTCTCTTTGCGTGTAGTAGACGCAGACAATGAGCAGCGGTTGTAGAAATCTGTACCTTGTTAAATCATGTTCATTAATTTGTGTTTGTGTTCTGGTTTGTTTGCAAATGTGTCTTCCTTTACTAAACTAAGTGTGTATATCGGGCTTTCTCCCGGCACTACCAGTAGGTAAATAATAATAAACCAAGTGTTTTAAACTAAAGTAAAATGCTTGATTCAATTCTTAACACTCTATCTGAATTAAATATTAACAATTCTAATAATCTAATTGCAAAAGCCAAAAAAAAAATTGATCAATTTCAAAAGTCTCTTAAAATATTCCATTCAATTACTGGCTTGGTGAAAACGTCAGCAACCATTCCTATTGTTGATATATGTTGAAACATATTTCATTGTTGTCAATTTTCTGTTAAATAAATTTGGCTTTAATGGCCACATGCTTTGCTCTTGACGAGTATTTGTTAGTTTTAGCCACTTGTATAGCTCCTTTATTATCACAGTAAAAAAGTGTGTTGGTATTTCTGTTTGGATTGAGTTCCTTCTCTAGTCGTTTCAACCAAACAGCATTGCTGCTGCTTTTGCAATTAACTCAGGTTCCATTGATGATAGTGCCACAGTTTTTGCTTTTTTGTAGACCAGGATATTGATGCTGATTGAACAATGCAGACATACCTATTAGTGGAATGACGGTCATTGAAATTTCCACCCTAATCTGCATCGCAATAACCAGTAATTTTTTCCTCAACATTTTTCTATAGATGAGCCCTTGTTCAATAGTTCCTTTCAAGTAACGCATTATTCGTTTTACAGCTTCCCAATGTGCTCTACAAGGATTCATACCAAATCGGCTCAGGATGCGTATGCGTATGCGGCGTACAACAAGCACCCAAAAGCTTCGATATACCATATTTTCTACATTTTTTCCTTTTCAGTCTCGGTTTTTCGGATAACTTTTTATTATAGTCCATCGGTGTTAAGGAAGGGTTACAATCACTCATTTCAAAACATATCAGAACATAGGATATGTATTTAGACTGACCAATTTTGATTCGTTCTTCAGCTCAGGATATTGTCATACCAAGCACAGTAGACACTTCACCCATGTCTTTCATTTTAAATTTACTTAAAAGTGTCTTCTTTAGAGACTTTGCATCCTTGAGGAAGCTCAACTAAAGTCCTAGTATTGTTGTCTTTCAAGAAGACATTTCTTCTTGCAAAGCTATTTCCCAATTTCCAGAATCTTCAGATGTAATTACCTGCTTTTCATTTTGAGGATCTGAAGAAGCATATTCTATTGCAGAAAATGCCGTTGATGGTTGATTTCGGTTTGCAATCCTTTCTGATCTCCGAATATCTTCTGATGTTGGTATTTGTTGATTTTGTTCCCATTCTTCATGATTTGTGTCCACATAACCGTTGCGTTTAGATATTCTGAGTCCAAGAACTCAGTATCAGTGTCAAAATCACTACGAAGTTTATTTTGAGTGCCATTATTTTCGTTCAATTCACGTGAGTCCATATTCACCGTTTGGTCGACAGCTTTACGACTTTCTTCATACGGAGATTGAATTAGTATTGGATTGAACAAATTTGAAGATTACATTCCAATATCTGATTGACTGTTCAAGAAATACCACGACACGGGTTTTTAGTCAATCGATAAGCTTTACTATTCGTCATGTATCCAACCATGACATTGATTCAATTTTTCCGTTTTTTTTTTTTTTGTACATGCACCAAAGCTCCATTGTTTTTGTACATGCACCAATGTTGGCCATTCTAAAACTCTGAGATGCTTAAAATTTGGTAATTCTTCCGGATATCTTTCATTTCCCCGGCATAGCACTCTATTTATAAAATACGATGCAGTTGAAGCAGCTCCTGCCCAAAAATTTTGATCTAATTCACTGTCAATAAGTATAAATCGTACCCTTTCTATGATCGTCCTATTTATTCGCTTGGCTACACCATTTTGATCGGCGTGTATGGACATGATTTTTAATGTGTTATTCCACTTTTTTGCAAGAATTCTGAGAAATGTTTGCCGGTGTACTCACCCCCATTATTCGATCGTAGAACTTCGATTTTTTTAGACCAGGCCAGCATTTTGGTTTTTTTTTTTAACGAACAATTGTTTATAATAATCATCCACAAAAGTCAACAAAAAACGAGCTCCCGAGAACGAATATTCATTTAATGGACCAACCACATCCGAATGAACAATCTCCAATACATGTTTAGCTCGTATACCGATTTTTCTGTTTATTTTTCGGGTTTGCTTTCCCTTCAGGCAGACAACACATCGTTTTTTCCACCGGCAATTTACCTTGGAGTTTTCTATCACAAGCGGTTTAAAGCCATCATTTAATCCTGCTAACATTAGCGATGTGGTCAATTCATCGTCAATACTCCGGCCAGCATTTTTTACCTTCAGAGCCACTTTTTCGATATCATGGACATATTCTTGAATTGATCCATAGTTCTGTAATTTGATGTTTACGAATTCAACTTTTCTGGTGAGGTCCGTATCTTCATATGCATTCAACAACGCACTCCAAACATCTTTTGCGGTAGTTTCAGCTGCATTGTAGTCATAGTTGTCTGGTTCAATCATCAATGTACTTTCGGCTAAATCTCTCTAAATCTCCTTGCCTCTTCCAAACGTCGTCGTTGTCGCTATGTTATTGCCAGCCAGTTTGCTTTTATTCGAAAATTCACAAATTTTCAATATGATCTATATTTCACAATATTTTTTCCAACCGTGGCTAAGGCCCATAACCTGTTGTAATTGAGTTCGTTTATGAACTGATTTAAAAATGAGAAAACATAATTGACAAACACATTGTAATACCAACGCATACTGAGATTAGGTACATAATTATAAACCAAGTGTTTTAAGCAAAAGTACAATATATATAAACAATTATATGCGTAAATGTGCCTAGGATTATCAAAATACAGAACAGCGGGGGGTATCGTTATATGTGCATTATAGAGAATCGTGGAACTAAGTATTCAATGTTCTGCCATCGGGATAGAACCTATTATGGACTAAAAAAACAAATTTTAGGCAAATCCGTGGAAAAATGTGGCAAAAATCATCAAAATATCGAATATCGGCAGGTCCCGTTGTATGGGGGCTATACTAAAACGTGGACCTATACATACAATGTTTCGCCACACGAGTTAGAACCCATATCAGGGGGTACCGTTATATGAGGGCTGTACCAAAACTTGGATCTATGCAAAAAATGTTTCGCCATACGAGCTAGAACCCATTATGACCCACCAATACCATTTTTTGGACAAATCCACGAAAAATGTGTTAAAGATCGTCAAAATACCGAATTCCGTTATATGGGACCTATACATACAATATTTCGGCACCGGAGCTAAAACTCATTACGACCAAAAATACCAAAATTTTGACAAATCCGTGAAAAAATGTGGCAAAAATCATCAAAATAACGAATATCGAGAGGTACCATTATATGGGGACTATACCAAAACGTGAACCGATATATCTAATTTTCAATACCAAATATCCTAGACAAAATACCTATTGTTCTTCTAAAATTTGACGCTGTACGTCAAAAATTGTGGGCAGTATCATAACTTCAACATACAGACAGACAAGCGGAGAGGCAAACTGGAGGATATCGTTAAATCGACTCGGAATTTTATGCTTATTAGGAATATTTATACTTTATGGGGTCTATGACGAATATTTATGGGTATTACAAACGGAATGATAAAGTTAATGTACCTTTCTTTAGAAATATAGGGGCAAAATAAAACAAAAAAAGGAATAGGGAAAAATAAAACAAAACCAGAAAAATAAGTCCTAAAGTCGGGCGGGGCCGATTTTATGATACCCTACACCACTTTGCTAATTTAGCTGAGCTCCACATAACAATTAAGGGTTTTTATGGGAGAATTCAATCAGATACGCTATGATTATAATTATAATTTAAAGTTCAAAGGCCTAAATATGCCGAAACATTTGTATCTTTTAAATTCGGACTTGTATTGCCCATTTGGGGCACAATTAATTTGAAATCGGATAAATATATATATATGGGAGCTATATCCAAATCTAAACCGATCTCGATAAAATTTGACAAATATATTTCTCAGCAGTATTTGATATATTTCCCTGCATATCGTTGTTACGGAGTGCATATTACGGCTGTGGGTAACAAATACTACAAATCGGATGAACAGTATATATGGGTGCTATAGCTATATCTGAACCGATCTTCACCAAATTTGACACACTAGCTTCTAGACTCAATTCGGTCGTAAGTGCCAAATTCCATCACATGGACAAATATTAGACGTTTGGTGCACCATAAAAAGGTAAATCGGACGAAGTTATAAATGGGAGCTATATCCAAATCTGAACCGATCTCGATAAAGTTTAGCAAATGTATTTCAGAGCTGCATTTGATACATTTCCCCAAATATTGTTGTTACAGAGTGCATATTACGGCTACGGAGGACAAAAATAACAAATCGGATGAACAATATATATGGGAGCTATAGCTATATCTGAACCGATCTTTACAAAATTTGACATACTAGCTTCTAGACTCAATTCGGTCGTAAGTGCCAAATTCCATCACATTTGGACAAATATTAGACGGTTGGTGCACCATAAAAAGGTAAATCGGACGAAGTTATATATGGGGGCTATAGCTATATCTGAACCGATATCGAAGATATATATGGGAGCTATATCCTAATTTTGACCGATTATCTCCAATTTCAATAGGGCCAAACAAATGTTGTTTGCAAAATTTCATGTCAATCGGATAATAAATGCGACCTGCATTTTGTTCACAAGAATACATGGACAGACGGACGGACGTCGGACGGACTGACATGCATAAATCAACTCAGAAAGTGATTCTATGGAGATTCTCAAAAGTAACTATGGGTCTATCTCGTTTCCTTTTGCCTGTTACAAACAAATGCACAAAGACATAATACCCTGACCACCTTGTGGTTTAGGGTATAAAAAGCAATAGGGGTAAAGTAAATAAAAAAGCACTAGGGAAAAAAAAACATTTGGGGCAGAAAGAATAATAATAATTTTGAAAAAAGTCAAAAGGGAATAAGTAATAAATAAGCTAAAACTAGAACTTTTTATTGCTTGGCAAAGAAAATAACAATTTATATCGAAGATTAAAAAAGAAAATGAGGATGAAAAGCAAACCTTAATAGAATCACCACCAATGAGCAGCCAGGCGAATATCAAAGTAAGTGCAATCATCTTCCAAAAAAGTAAACAAACTCGTTGATGCCATTGAAAGCATTTTTGCTGGTATATATACACATGCTATGGAGTACATGTAGTCATCGTGAGAAAACATTTGGATGAGATAAGAAAATTGCATCTCATGCTCTCAACGGTGCATGGAATGGAATAGGTAGATTTCAAATTTGAGGAAATTGAAAAAAAGTTTGAGAGCGAAATGCAGGGGATAATAAGAAAAAGATGGTCTTAAAGAGGATTCACTAGAACTGGATAAGGATGGAATTATTCTTTATGAGCAAAATGTAAAAAATCAAAGGACATCCAAAGACAGGAGACAATTCAGGATGATTTGTCGTGCGTTTACCGTTAATTGTAGAAATGGATTAAGGAGATTCATATGAAAGAGCGATAGCGAGGTTTATAAACTTGGAAAAAAGATTAGAAGGTAACGCGGAATTAAAGGCAGAATACGAGAGAACAATGGACGAGTTCATATCCATGGGTCAAATGGAAAAGGTGGATCCAAGAAAGAAGGCTTTGTATTATATGCCACATCAGGCAGTGGTACTTGAAACAAGTCTAACCACTAAAGTTAGAGAGGTGTTTAATGCTTCATCGAGAACTTCAAACGGAAAGTCGCTGAATGACATACTTCAAGTGGAATCAAGGCTCCAAAAAGATATATATATGACATAGTAAGAAAGTGGAGATCGTGGAACTTTGTCATCTCAGCTGATGTGGAGAAAATGTTTCGTCAGATTAAAGTTGAAAAGTAAGATCAGGAATACCAACCTATGCTGTGGAGGAGTAATTCGTCAGAGACTATCCAATAATAGAAAAATACTACGGTAACATATGGCACCGCTTCAGAACCATTTCCCCTGACATATTATGAGCGATAAACTGAATGAAGAAAACGAAGTGCTGCGAATAGAAGAAGGCGAATGTTTGAAAACAATGTGATTACATTGGAATACACAGATCGACTGCTTTACACTCAATATGCAAAATAAAAAAGAAGACAAGTTGACAAAAGGAATAGCATTGTCAAAACTGTCAAAAATATATTGGCTGACGACAGTCAAAATAACAGAAAAACTATTTATACAGCACTTATGGATACAACCAATAGAATGGGATGTTCCATTGGACGAGATGTTTAATGAAGATTGGAGGCTGTTCACATACAATATGCCTGCACTAGAAAATATAAATATTCCAAGATGGTTTGGAATATTGGAAGACAAAACTGCAAAGTTACATGGGTTTGCAGATGTTTCCGAAAAGGCATATGTAGCAGTGGTATGCCTAAAGGTAAATTCGCAGGGGACTATAGTAGCTGCACAAAGCAAGGTAAACGCGGTACAAAACAGAAAGACACTTCCAAAGCTGGAACTTTGTGCAGCACATCTATTGGCTAAACTATTACAGAAGGTCAAAGGAGTATTGAAGTCAACAAAATCAACTTATGCTTGAAGTGATTCTATGATTTCCTTGGCATGGATTCACAGCTCTAAAAATAATGCTAAGTTTATAAAAACAAGAGTGACCAATATTTTGGAAAGAATGCCCGAAGCGAAATGGGAATGTGTAAAATCCTTTGACTTTAGACTATAATTCAGCAGATATTTGTTCAAGGGGTGTCCCACAGGAGACTTTGACAAGCAACACATTATGGTGGGAACTGCTTGAATGGTTGAAAAAAGATGAGAAATATTAGCCAAAGAGCAACAAAAGACAAGCAGTAGCAGCAACAGCAAGGTTTTCGACAGAAAATCATGTAAACAGAAATATGATGACTAAAAAAGAAGCGAGCAGTAAATGAGCATTTTACTGTAGAAGAGAAAGAGAATGGCCAGCGTAAGTAAGAAAATTGAAGACATTGGGAACTGTGGATCATCGAAGTAACATAGCCTCACTACATCGACAGATTGATCGATATGGCATAACGCGTGTGGGTGGAAGAATTGCTTTATCAGAGCTGACCTATAACGAAAAGCATCCAATCATTATCCAGAAGTCAAGATTAGCTGGAAATATCATTCATAGTAATCATATTATAATGATGCATGGAGGAAATCGACTTATGGAAAATATACTAAGGATTGGATTATTGCAGCTAAAAATAGGATAAAACTTTACATTAGGTGCAGTCCAAGATGTATGCGCTTTAGAGGTTAAGTGCGAGATTACAAAGTTAAATCATTTGGAAGCTGTCAGCGTACTTACAACGGAAGCATTTCTGTCGGCGCTAAGGCGAATTTATGCGAGATGAGGAAAATCAAGTGATTTATATTCCGACAACGGAACGAGCTTCGAAGGAGCAGCTTGAAAGAGACTTTTCGTTGACCTTTAAGAAGAACACGAAGGTTGCGCCTATTTTTGAAAATGAAAAAATTAATTGGCTTTCATCCCGCCGGCAGCTCCTCACTTTGGGGGAGTTTGGAAAACAGCTGTAAAGTCCATAAAATATCACCTAAAAAAAGTAATTGATGACACGAAATTGACTTACGAGCAATTAAGTACGGTGCTATCTCAGATTGAAGCAGTACTGAATTCGCGGCCACTGCATGAACTTGGAAGCACTGCATGACCTTGGAACAGAATATATTGTCACTCTAACACCTGGACACTTCATAATTGGCCGTCCGAGGTTAGAATCACCGGCGACTATCGACGAACGTATATATATATATATATATATATATATATATATATATATATATATATATATATATATATATATATATATATATATATATATATATATATATGTGGGATCGACGTTTTTCCTGCAACCTGGCAACCCACTTATTATTTAAAACTTTGACAACTGTTAAAGTCTCTCTCGCTCAACTTCTTTAGAGTCAATTCCCTACCCAACAATCCAGAAGGATGACAGTTCGATTTAAGACGTAAAGACGTGCAGACGTGCTAAATCAAAGACGGCAAACAAGGCAGACGGCCGAATTTGCAACTCCTGTGTGTTTGTCTAATAATATTTAAATCATTGCTTGTTTGAAAACTTGAAGTAAATCCATTGTATTACATTAACTTTAAATTCTTCTGAAATCATCTTTATTATTATAAATGAATTAAATAAAACGTTTTAAACTAAAATCCACCTTATATTATCATTTGGATATCAACGGGGATACGGGAATTCTGCCTACCGCGACTCAACCGAGAGAACAAATCCTACATTTTGGGGGCTCGTCCGGGAACACAGTCCTACATTTTTCGGAACTCAACGTGAATGAACATAAATTCTAGACATTGACCAAAACTATGTGTCGTGAAATAAAAATAATATAAACAAAAAACTAATCGGATAAGTCGCGTCGTGAAAAAAAAAACGAAAGACGAGAAGTGAAACAACAAACAGTTACATGGACTTTGTCACATTTGTGTCTATCCAACAAAACTACAAACGACGGCTAAATTTGAATTTCTGAAGGAATGTTTGGTAGTGTGCGTGAAAGTCTACGTAGGAGTAGGAAAGAGAGCGTAACTGCCCTACATAAATTTGTGTTTGAGTCAGAAGGAGATAGAACAAATAGACAACGTTTGAGAGAGTTTGAAGGTTTCGACTTCGACGAGAGTTCTGATAAATATCAACAAAAAACGGCGTATGTTGAGGAGCAGTTGACGACGGCAGATTTGATTTCAATTTGCAACGTTTTAGGCATTGACTACAATAACAACGATCTTAAGTTGCACATTTTTAAGAATTTAAAAAAGAACAGTTTACTCACAAGCAGCAGCGACGGTTACGACGTAGACCATGATGAGAACGACGGAGATGATGCTGAGACTCAAAACAACCCCTTAAACAGCATGGCGAGTGCAAGCATAAGAACAAAAATCGAACGGCAGCAGATCGAAAGAGCAACAAACAATAAGGGAATGCCACATAACGACAGTTTTTTCTCAGCAGACGGAGACAGAGAAATAAATGTAACAACAAATATCAACAGAGCAAAAACAATTTGTACAACAGCACCAAGATTTACACTCAACTTTCGTGACATTGAAGATTCTATTCGACAATTTGACGGATCAAATGGAATGGCTGTTGATGTATGGATTTCTGAATTGGAAGAAACAGCGACGGATATGCAGTGGGATGATTTTCAAACTTTTGTTTTTGCAAAAAAGTCATTGACTGGGTTGGCAAAATTATTTGTACAGAGTGAATGAGGTTTAACGAGTTGGGAAAAATTAAAAGCAGCTCTTTGTGAAGAATTTGAAAATAAAACAAATAGTGCTCAAATACACAAAATGCTCTCAGAGAGAAAGATAAAAAAGGATGAAAGCGTTTTCGAGTATTTTTTCAAGGTTAAAGAGATTGCCGAAAGAGGAATAGTAGACGAAATCTCTCTAATACAATATGTAATTGACGGTATAGACGATTTAAATATAAATAAAGCTATTTTATATGGTGCAAGAAACATTCGCGAGTTTAAAGAGAAATTATCGGTATATGAGACATTTCGTAACAAATCAAAACAAGAAGTTAGTTCAAGGAACGTTAACCAGAGGACGAATAAAGTAAGAAAGGACAGCAGTGGTAACACAAAAGAAATAAAATGCTTTAACTGTGGAATAAATGACCATAAATCGGTAGACTGTAAAAACAGAAATAAAGGTTCGAAGTGTTTTAAGTGTGATCAGTTCGGTCATATCGCAAAAGAGTGTTCTGTGTCAGATACATGGAAAAAATCTAATACAAGATTTCTGGAACCTAATGACGAATTAATGAAAAAGACAGTGCAAATAGACAATCGGAACTATACAGCTTTAATTGACACTGGAAGTAAATTCAATATAATGAATGAGAATGTATCTATTGAATTGTGTTCAAAAATAAAAACATGCGAGAAAAACCTCTATTTAATCGGATTCGGAAACACTAGAATAAAACCAATCGGAACATGTGAAAAAAATATAATAATTGATGGTGAAGGCTATAATGTTAATTTTCTTGTCGTTTCGCGACATAACATAAATATTGACCTGATAATCGGTGAAAGTTTTTGTTCGCAGGCTGAAATTTTAATACGTCCGAAAAGCGTTACCATTACAAAAATCAAACCAGAGTGCGACGATTTCCAGTTAATGAGAATCGAGTGTGTGGAAACAGGAACTGAATTGGATATAGGTGAATCCGCAAGTACAGAAGCTAAGGCGGAGGTAATGGAAATGATTAGAAAATATAAGCCGGAGAAATGTAAGTCTGTAAATATTGAAATGAGTATTGTATTGGCTGATGACATTCCAATATCGACGAGACCAAGACGACTTCCGTTGGTAGAAAAAAGTTTGGTGGATGATCAAGTGGACCAATGGCTGAAAGAAGGAATTATTGAGGAATCCGAATCAGAATATAGTAGCGCAGTAGTTCTTGTAAAGAAAAGAGATGGGACTCCAAGACTTTGTGTTGACTTCCGACGTCTAAATAAAGTTATGATTAAATACAGATTTCCACTACCACTAATAGAAGATTTATTAGACCGTCTTCAGAATGCCAGAGTTTTTAGTACGATAGATCTTAAAAATGGATTTTACCACGTGCCGGTAGCTGAGTCGAGCAGAAAATATACATCATTCGTAACCCATAACGGGCAATATCAATTTAGACGAGTACCTTTTGGATTATCAAACTCACCTTCTGTGTTCCAAAGATACATCAATGCAATTTTCAGAGAAGCAACTCGAAAAGGTATAGCCCTGCCATATGTTGACGATATCATTATACCAGGCACTAATGAGAAGGATGCTGTTGCTAATTTGAAAATGGTTATTCAACTTTGTTGCGAATACGGCCTAGAGCTCAATATTAAGAAATGCAAGTTCTTGAAGAGACAAAAAGAATTTCTAGGCTACATAATTGAGGACGGGAAAATATATCCTAAGTGAATGCAGTTATGAAGTTCCCAGTACCGACCAATATAAAACAACTTGAAAGTTTTCTGGGACTGGCCGGTTATTTACGCAAATTTGTACCAGACTTTTCTCGTATCGCTAAACCGTTATCGGATTTAACAAAGGGCAATGTCAAATTTGAGATAGGCGAAACTCAAGTGAATGCTTTCAACAACTTGAAGAAGAAATTATGCGATGCTCCTGTTTTAAGTATTTTTAATCAATCCTATGAAACAGAACTTCATACTGACGCGTCAATTGATGGATACGGGGCAATTTTAATGCAAAAATTACCAGATGATGGTCAACTACATCCAGTTTACTATATGAGCAAAAAGACATCTGATGCTGAAAGGAAGTACAGCAGTTATGAATTAGAGTTTCTTGCCGTGGTAGAAGCACTCAAGAAATTCCGGGTATATCTCTTGGGAATTAATTTTAAAATTGTAACCGACTGCAACGCGTTTACGAAAACTATGGAGAAGAAAGACCTGTGCACCAGAGTTGCAAGATGGATTCTTCTATTACAAGAATTCAACTATAAGGTCGAACATCGTTGTTTATCTCCCTTTCCTTTCCTGAGTTTTTAATTCAGTTTGTAGTCCAATTTTGTTTCAGTTTCAAATTCAAATTTTATTTTTACAAAAGGTAATGTGCGGGCTGAACTTCTCTGTTCGGTGGTTTGTTGGAGATTATAATCTCGGTTATGTGCCGTATGCATACAGGGATTCGACTCTGGCTAGTGGGTGTCTAAGAATCACGTTAAACTAACACAAAACTATTACAAAGTAGGAATCACCCTGTTAACTCCGAGACTACATCTTCCACATCGACGGAGAGTAACAATGGGTTTACATCATATTGGAATAAAGCATGATTTAACAATATCATTAGAAATTATATTTTTAAATAAAAGTAATAGAAAATCAAAATAAACTATTTCAACGCAACCAATCGTTCTGGCTCTCGAATGCGGCATGTCGATTTTCTCAGCAGACATCCAGTCATGACTATAACGGAGGATGGTGTCATAGTTCGATTAAGAAGATCCCAATTGAATGACGAAGAATTGAAACGCATCATCGAAAAGCTCAAAGAAACCCACACTTACGAGGGGTACATAATGAAAAACGGTATTTTGCACAAGCTTATCGACGACAACGAATTGATGGTACTACCTAAACTTATGCAACGAGAGATGATTCGAAAGGCGCACGCAAAGGGACATTTTGCTGTAAAGAAAGTTAAAGAAATTTTACGCAGAGAATACTACATGTCAGATATGGACAGCAAGATCCAGAATCACATAGACAATTGTGTCCAATGTATTGTTGTGAATAGGAAAAGAGGAAAGCAAGAAGGAGAACTTTATCCTTTGCAGAAAAATGCGGAACCGTTACATACGTATCGCGTAGATCATCTAGGTCCATTGGAGTCGACAAATAAAAATTATAAACATATCTTTGTTGTGGTTGACTCATTTACCAAATTTTGCTGGTTATATACCACGAGAAGTACGACGGCAACCGAGGTTATTTCCAAATTGCAAGATCAAAGTTCCGTGTTTGGAAATCCTGTAAGAATAATCTCCGATCGAGGAAGCGCATTTACATCGGAAGAATTCAGGCAGTACTGTGAATCCGAAAATATTAATCATATTTTAATAACTACGGGATTGTCGAGAGCAAATGGTCAAGTAGAAAGAATGAATTCCGTTATAACATCTGTTGTAGCGAAATTAAGTGCTGACGATCCGAGCAAGTGGTACAGGTATCTAGATAAAGTGCAGCAAGTTATGAACTCGACGTATTCCAGAAGCATCAAAACAACACCATTCGAGCTTCTTGTAGGTGTGAAGATGCGCACACCTGAACATCTTTACATAAGAGAACTCATAGATGAAGAGGTGATACAGCAATTCGACGAGCAGCGAGATGAATTGAGAAAAAATGCGAAGGAGGATATACTGAAAATCCAAAATGAGAATCGGAATAGATATAATTTAAGAAGCAAGAGAGTGAAACAGTTTCAAATTGGTGACCTTGTTGCTATTAAATATATATATATATATATATATATATATATATATATATATATATATATATATATATATATATATATATATATATATATATATATATATATATGTAGGATTTGTTCTCTCGGTTGAGTCGCGGTAGGCAGAATTCCCGTATCCCCGTTGATATCCAAATGATAACATAAGGTGGATTTTAGTTTAAAACGTTTTATTTAATTCATTTATAATAATAAAGATGATTTCAGAAGAATTTAAAGTTAATGTAATATAATGGATTTACTTCAAGTTTTCAAACAAGCAATGATTTAAATATTATTAGACAAAACACACAGGAGTTGCAAATTCGGCGGTTTGCCTTGTTTGCCGTCTTTGATTTAGCACGTCTGCACGTCTTTACGTCTTAAATCGAACTGTCATCCTTCTGGATTGTTGGGTAGGGAATTGACTCTAAAGAAGTTGAGCGAGAGAGTCTTTGACAGTTGTCAAAGTTTTAAGGAATAAGTGGGTTGCCAGGTTGCAGGAAAAACGTCGATCCCACATTTCGGCCATCCTGCGTTGAATTCGTCTCGAATTCCGCGTCATCCTCCCTCATACTCCAAGGCTTCATAAATTCGGCACATTTTGTTGTTGTTCTAGGGCCTTCGTTGTTACTCGCCTTCGTTACATCGTAGGTGTTATTCGATTTAACTTTCGATATCTCATACGGTCCCAAAAACTTCTGCTTTAATTTCAAGTTTGGTCTAAATTGGGTTCTTTTAATAGCAACAAGGTCACCAATTTGATACTGATTCGCTCTCTTGCGTCTTAAATTATATCTATTCCGATTCTCATTTTGGATTTTCAGTATATCCGTCAGTATTGCCGTCGTACTTCTCGTGGTATATAACCAGCAAAATTTGGTAAATGAGTCAACCACAACAAAGATATGTTTATAATTTTTATTTGTCGACTCCAATGGACCTAGATGATCTACGCGATACGTATGTAACGGTTCCGCATTTTTCTGCAAAGGATAAAGTTCTCCTTCTTGCTTTCCTCTTTTCCTATTCACAACAATACATTGGACACAATTGTCTATGTGATTCTGGATCTTGCTGTCCATATCTGACATGTAGTATTCTCTGCGTAAAATTTCTTTAACTTTCTTTACAGCAAAATGTCCCTTTGCGTGCGCCTTTCGAATCATCTCTCGTTGCATAAGTTTAGGTAGTACCATCAATTCGTTGTCGTCGATAAGCTTGTGCAAAATACCGTTTTTCATTATGTACCCCTCGTAAGTGTGGGTTTCTTTGAGCTTTTCGATGATGCGTTTCAATTCTTCGTCATTCAATTGGGATCTTCTTAATCGAACTATGACACCATCCTCCGTTATAGTCATGACTGGATGTCTGCTGAGAAAATCGACATGCCGCATTCGAGAGCCAGAACGATTGGTTGCGTTGAAATAGTTTATTTTGATTTTCTATTACTTTTATTTAAAAATATAATTTCTAATGATATTGTTAAATCATGCTTTATTCCAATATGATGTAAACCCATTGTTACTCTCCGTCGATGTGGAAGATGTAGTCTCGGAGTTAACAGGGTGATTCCTACTTTGTAATAGTTTTGTGTTAGTTTAACGTGATTCTTAGACACCCACTAGCCAGAGTCGAATCCCTGTATGCATACGGCACATAACCGAGATTATAATCTCCAACAAACCACCGAACAGAGAAGTTCAGCCCGCACATTACCTTTTGTACAAATAAAATTTGAATTTGAAACTGAAACAAAATTGGACTACAAACTGAATTAAAAACTCAGGAAAGGAAAGGGAGATAAACATTGGTCCTTCGAGCCGGATTTGAACCAGCGACCTATGGATTTGTTTGATAATTTTAATCTGCCTGAAATAAATCTTGCTGACCCTTGTTTCTACAAAAGTGGCCCGATTGATGTTTTGATAGGAGGGAATTTATATCCAGTTATACTGCGAGGTGGAGTTCAACATGGGATTTTAGAATCATTAGTTGCTCAAGAAACCATATTTGGCTGGAAAGTAACAGGCCCGACAGTATCAAGAGTGCAAACGTGCCACACTAGAGTATGTCATGCAACAAAAGTGACCCTGGATGAACAATTAGCGAAATTCTGGGAGTTAGAGGAAATTTATCAAAGTCCTATAAGTTCTGAAGATGATAGGAGGTGTGAACAAATTTTTCGCTCTACTACTACAAGGAATTCTGATGGGAGATATGTTGTTGATCTGCCCTTCAGGGAAGGTTGTCCATCGCTTGGTCCAAATAGATTTGTTGCTCTGAGACAATTTGAAAGAAATGAGAAGTCGTTGTTGCGTAAACCAGAATTGAAATCCCAATATGATGAGGTCATGAAATAATATATAACGTTAGGACATATGGAGAAGGTTGATGATTCGGATTGTGTTCCTAGTTATTATTTGCCCCATCATGGTGTGTTCAAATAAGATAGTACTACAACGCAATTAAGAGTGGTATTTAATGGCTCAAGTATTTCATCAAATGCTCGAAGTTTAAACGATAACTTGTATATTGGTCCGACGTTGCAGCAAGATTTAGTGGCTCTGATAACAAAATGGAGATTTTATAAATATGTATTCAGTGCGGATATAACAAAAATGTACAGACAGATATTAGTTCACCAAAGACACACTAATTTTCAAAGAATAATATTGCGAGACTCTGAGAATGGAGAGATTCAGGATTATAGATTGAAAACGGTGACTTTTGGAGTAAATTGTGCTCCGCACCTGGCGTTGAGAACGCTTCTGCAGTTAGCTGATGATGAAGAGAAAAGTTTCCCAATAGGTGCAAAAAAATTGCGAGAGGCAATGTATGTGGATGATGCCCTGGTTGGTGCACATTCTGTAGAAGATGCATTGGAAGCTCGAGATCAGCTGATTGGAATTTTGAAAACGGCTATGTTTGATTTGAGGAAATGGACTTCAAATACAAAGGAAATTTTGGAAGATTTGCCATTGGAGGACTTGTTATCTAGTTCGTTTGTGTGTCTCGAAGAGGATAGCAGGGCGAAAATGTTAGGCGTTCGGTGGAATGCGGCATCTGATTGTTTCTATTTTGTAACGGAAGTCGTTCAAGTCAAGTCATCATATACGAAGAGACAAGTGTTGTCTATGATAGCTAGGATATTTGATCCTGCAGGATGGTTAGCGCCAATAATAATTACAGCTAAAATATTAATGCAGCAAATGTGGCTCGATCGAATACAATGGGATGAACCGATAAAACCATTAGCACTTCAGAAATGGTTAAAGTTCATTACCAACTTTGATAAAATTAACATTATTTCTATTCCGAGATGGATTAAGTTTTCACCGAGTAATGTGGTTCAAATTCACGGGTTTTGTGACTCATCGGAATTAGCATACGCTGCTACCGTTTATGTAAGGATAAAAAATGAAGACGGAGTTTTTTCGAATTTATTAATATCGAAGACAAAAGTTGCTTCAATAAAGAAGGTGTCCTTACCAAGACTAGAGTTGTGCGGTGCCACTTTGCTAGCGAATTTAATAGAAAATGTCAGAATGAAATTGAAACAGAGTCAATTTGAGTTATTTTTGTGGTCCGATTCGACTATCGTCCTTGCGTGGCTCAGAAAATCCCCAAATTGCTGGAAAACGTTTGTAGCCAATAGGGTATCTAGTATTCTAGGCAAAGTTGGGAACATAGAGTGGAGACATGTTGTATCGAATTGTAATCCTGCCGATTTAGCAACCCGGGGGCTGACTCCTTCGGAGCTTAAGGATAATAAGTTATGGTGGCATGGACCAGAGTGGCTCATTTTGGATGAGAATAATTGGCCAATCAGTGTAACGGAATTTCAAACATCCTCGGAGGAAAAAAGGTCTCAATCTATGTTTGCTAAATCGTCAGAAATTGCGGATAGCTCGTTGAAAGCAAGTGGTGGCAAGCCGGAAGAAACGGAGAAAGTGACAGGAGACTCAGGTAAACCTCTAAAGGCAAAGGAGAAGCCAAAAGTGCAGGATTTTTTGTCGAATATATCTACTTTTCAAAAGGCGATTCATGTTGTAGCTAGAATGTATCGTTTTGTATCTCTTGCTCGGAAGTCGGATTCAAATCCTGAGATGTTGTCTTCAGAAGAGTTGTCAATGGCTAGAAAAGGTATATTTATATGGTCGCAGAAACAATATTTTTCAAAGGACTACGCTTGCCTAACAGCCAAGACCAGACTGAGTCCCAAAAGTCAATTGATCTGTTTAAACCCATTTCTAGATCAAGCTGGCATCATCCGGGCAAATGGCCGCCTAGGTTCCACGACGTGTTTGACATACAACGAACGGCATCCGGTGATTCTGGCATATGAAAGCAGGATAGCAAGACTTTATGTGGAGTTCGTTCATAAAATCACTTGCCACGGTGGTATCAGATTGGTAATGACGACCGTCCGCTTAGAATGTTGGGTCATCAGACTTAAAAGCTTGGTGAAGAGTGTTATACACAATTGCAAGGTCTGTGTTTTACACCGTCAGAAGCTGATGCAACAAATTATGAGCGTGTTTCCCCCCGAAAGAACGACTCTGAGTCGAGCATTTACTAATACGGGAGTAGACTTTGCCGGACCGTTTGAGATAAAAAGTTTTACCGGTCGTTATAGCAGAATTACCAAAGGATATGTGTGTCTCTTTGTATGTTTCGCAACTAAGGCAATCCATTTAGAGGCAGTCAGTGACTTGTCTACCCCAGCCTTTCTGGCAGCACTAGATAGATTTGTGGCTCGAAGAGGTTGTCCAAATTCCATGTACTCGGATAATGGCAGGAACTTTGTGGGAGCTGCGCGGCAAATCGACTCAAACTTTGCCCAACAAGTTAAATCGTTTAAGGACGAGGCTGTCAATAAATTTGGCCATCAAAGACTTTCTTGGCATTTCATCCCTGCAGCAGCTCCTCATATGGGCGAACTCTGGGAGTCGGGAGTGAAAAGTTTTAAGACCCACTTCAAAAAGCTTTCTGGTCAACTTAAATACACCTTCGAGGAGTTCTCCACATTATTAGCGACGATTGAGGCATGTCTCAATTCTCGCCCTCTCGGATCTATGTCTGAAGACGTCGAGGACTTACAAGCACTCACGCCAGCTCACTTTTTAATTGGTTCCTCTATGTTGACCCCAGCGGAACCAGAAGAAATTAAACCGGTAAGCAGTATCTTCAACCGTTGGCGGAAACTGAAAGCAATGCATCACGATATATGTCGCAGATGGAAAGAAGAATATTTGGTGGAACTACATAAGAGATATAAGTGGAAAAATCCTCGAAATGACTTAATTGTCGGTGACTTAGTGGCTCTCAAAGGAGAATCTCTTTGCTCAACTGATTGGCGCCTAGGGCGAATAGTCAAGGTCTATCATGGTTCTGATGACAAAGTTCGAGTAGTTGATTTGAAAACCCAGGGTGGCATAATTACTAGACCCATTCACAAATTAGTACTCTTACCCCGTAGCTCACAAATCTAATCCATTACTTTATATTTTACCATAATTTAATTCAGTTGCTATTTCCAGGATGAAAACTATTGGTGGTCTTTTTAACATGAATTTTCCCTGTCCGCTTTGTGGACGTCCTCACGCAATTCGACTTTGTACTACCTTTTTGGCCTTAGACACCAGCAAAAAAAGAGACTTCGTGATGAATAACAGGCTGTGCATAAATTGTTTAGCGTCTTCCCATGAGAGATCGGCATGCCGGAGTCTTGATGTCTGTAAATTGTGTAATGGTTTCCACCACAGCTTTCTGCACCGTATGACGGATGAATATATTTGGTTCCCGATGACAGCAATGGTCAGAATTTATACCTGTTATGGTCGGCGAGATCAAAATACCAGAGTGCTGCTCGATCCCAATTCGAAATATTCTTATATTGCCTTGGAAGAAGCCCTTGATATGTACTGTCTTATGGACAACGAAAGAACTACGGTTGTGTTACAACATCAGAGTGTAGATCGAAAAAAGATCAAGGTTGAATTGGTGGTTCGCGATCGCGTATTTGGGGTTACTCCGACTGCACGGATTGATAAAGAGGCTAACATGTTTGCCAACCCTCCCGGTAATGTGATCGACGCAGACAGATATTGGAACCGGTCGTCGCCGTATTTTGTGATTCTGGGAGCCGAAGCCTGCAGAGCAGTTTTTGTGGGACCACCTATGGTTCAGCCTGGCCGTATTTTTATCCAGGATTCCATATTCGGCCGACTATATTTTGGTGAAGGCAAGAAGGTGCCGATTACGAGCCGATTGAATTGAATTTGATACCTGATTAAACCCAAAAACAAAAAAACCAAGAGAGACTGAATTCTATACTTTTAATTTCATTGTTAAATATCATTTTGTTTTCTAGTTTTCTAAGACATACTGAATTAAATTGTTCACTTTAAGACACTATTGTTAAGATTGTATTTGGGATTCGAAAATGGTTAGTGGTGGCTCTGAGATGTTGTTGCACTTTAGTGCAAGGCGGGCGGTATGGTTGCGTTGAAATAGTTTATTTTGATTTTCTATTACTTTTATTTAAAAATATAATTTCTAATGATATTGTTAAATCATGCTTTATTCCAATATGATGTAAACCCATTGTTACTCTCCGTCGATGTGGAAGATGTAGTCTCGGAGTTAACAGGGTGATTCCTACTTTGTAATAGTTTTGTGTTAGTTTAACGTGATTCTTAGACACCCACTAGCCAGAGTCGAATCCCTGTATGCATACGGCACATAACCGAGATTATAATCTCCAACAAACCACCGAACAGAGAAGTTCAGCCCGCACATTACCTTTTGTAAAAATAAAATTTGAATTTGAAACTGAAACAAAATTGGACTACAAACTGAATTAAAAACTCAGGAAAGGAAAGGGAGATAAACAACGATGTTCGACCTTATAGTTGAATTCTTGTAATAGAAGAATCCATCTTGCAACTCTGGTGCACAGGTCTTTCTTCTCCATAGTTTTCGTAAACGCGTTGCAGTCGGTTACAATTTTAAAATTAATTCCCAAGAGATATACCCGGAATTTCTTGAGTGCTTCTACCACGGCAAGAAACTCTAATTCATAACTGCTGTACTTCCTTTCAGCATCAGATGTCTTTTTGCTCATATAGTAAACTGGATGTAGTTGACCATCATCTGGTAATTTTTGCATTAAAATTGCCCCGTATCCATCAATTGACGCGTCAGTATGAAGTTCTGTTTCATAGGATTGATTAAAAATACTTAAAACAGGAGCATCGCATAATTTCTTCTTCAAGTTGTTGAAAGCATTCACTTGAGTTTCGCCTATCTCAAATTTGACATTGCCCTTTGTTAAATCCGATAACGGTTTAGCGATACGAGAAAAGTCTGGTACAAATTTGCGTAAATAACCGGCCAGTCCCAGAAAACTTTCAAGTTGTTTTATATTGGTCGGTACTGGGAACTTCATAACTGCATTCACTTAGGATATATTTTCCCGTCCTCAATTATGTAGCCTAGAAATTCTTTTTGTCTCTTCAAGAACTTGCATTTCTTAATATTGAGCTCTAGGCCGTATTCGCAACAAAGTTGAATAACCATTTTCAAATTAGCAACAGCATCCTTCTCATTAGTGCCTGGTATAATGATATCGTCAACATATGGCAGGGCTATACCTTTTCGAGTTGCTTCTCTGAAAATTGCATTGATGTATCTTTGGAACACAGAAGGTGAGTTTGATAATCCAAAAGGTACTCGTCTAAATTGATATTGCCCGTTATGGGTTACGAATGATGTATATTTTCTGCTCGACTCAGCTACCGGCACGTGGTAAAATCCATTTTTAAGATCTATCGTACTAAAAACTCTGGCATTCTGAAGACGGTCTAATAAATCTTCTATTAGTGGTAGTGGAAATCTGTATTTAATCATAACTTTATTTAGACGTCGGAAGTCAACACAAAGTCTTGGAGTCCCATCTCTTTTCTTTACAAGAACTACTGCGCTACTATATTCTGATTCGGATTCCTCAATAATTCCTTCTTTCAGCCATTGGTCCACTTGATCATCCACCAAACTTTTTTCTACCAACGGAAGTCGTCTTGGTCTCGTCGATATTGGAATGTCATCAGCCAATACAATACTCATTTCAATATTTACAGACTTACATTTCTCCGGCTTATATTTTCTAATCATTTCCATTACCTCCGCCTTAGCTTCTGTACTTGCGGATTCACCTATATCCAATTCAGTTCCTGTTTCCACACACTCGATTCTCATTAACTGGAAATCGTCGCACTCTGGTTTGATTTTTGTAATGGTAACGCTTTTCGGACGTATTAAAATTTCAGCCTGCGAACAAAAACTTTCACCGATTATCAGGTCAATATTTATGTTATGTCGCGAAACGACAAGAAAATTAACATTATAGCCTTCACCATCAATTATTATATTTTTTTCACATGTTCCGATTGGTTTTATTCTAGTGTTTCCGAATCCGATTAAATAGAGGTTTTTCTCGCATGTTTTTATTTTTGAACACAATTCAATAGATACATTCTCATTCATTATATTGAATTTACTTCCAGTGTCAATTAAAGCTGTATAGTTCCGATTGTCTATTTGCACTGTCTTTTTCATTAATTCGTCATTAGGTTCCAGAAATCTTGTATTAGATTTTTTCCATGTATCTGACACAGAACACTCTTTTGCGATATGACCGAACTGATCACACTTAAAACACTTCGAACCTTTATTTCTGTTTTTACAGTCTACCGATTTATGGTCATTTATTCCACAGTTAAAGCATTTTATTTCTTTTGTGTTACCACTGCTGTCCTTTCTTACTTTATTCGTCCTCTGGTTAACGTTCCTTGAACTAACTTCTTGTTTTGATTTGTTACGAAATGTCTCATATACCGATAATTTCTCTTTAAACTCGCGAATGTTTCTTGCACCATATAAAATAGCTTTATTTATATTTAAATCGTCTATACCGTCAATTACATATTGTATTAGAGAGATTTCGTCTACTATTCCTCTTTCGGCAATCTCTTTAACCTTGAAAAAATACTCGAAAACGCTTTCATCCTTTTTTATCTTTCTCTCTGAGAGCATTTTGTGTATTTGAGCACTATTTGTTTTATTTTCAAATTCTTCACAAAGAGCTGCTTTTAATTTTTCCCAACTCGTTAAACCTCATTCACTCTGTACAAATAATTTTGCCAACCCAGTCAATGACTTTTTTGCAAAAACAAAAGTTTGAAAATCATCCCATTGCATATCCGTCGCTGTTTCTTCCAATTCAGAAATCCATACATCAACAGCCATTCCATTTGATCCGTCAAATTGTCGAATAGAATCTTCAATGTCACGAAAGTTGAGTGTAAATCTTGGTGCTGTTGTACAAATTGTTTTTGCTCTGTTGATATTTGTTGTTACATTTATTTCTCTGTCGCCGTCTGCTGAGAAAAAACTGTCGTTATGTGGCATTCCCTTATTGTTTGTTGCTCTTTCGATCTGCTGCCGTTCGATTTTTGTTCTTATGCTTGCACTCGCCATGCTGTTTAAGGGGTTGTTTTGAGTCTCAGCATCATCTCTGTCGTTCTCATCATGGTCTACGTCGTAACCGTCGCTGCTGCTTGTGAGTAAACTGTTCTTTTTTAAATTCTTAAAAATGTGCAACTTAAGATCGTTGTTATTGTAGTCAATGCCTAAAACGTTGCAAATTGAAATCAAATCTGCCGTCGTCAACTGCTCCTCAACATACGCCGTTTTTTGTTGATATTTATCAGAACTCTCGTCGAAGTCGAAACCTTCAAACTCTCTCAAACGTTGTCTATTTGTTCTATCTCCTTCTGACTCAAACACAAATTTATGTAGGGCAGTTACGCTCTCTTTCCTACTCCTACGTAGACTTTCACGCACACTACCAAACATTCCCAAACTACTCATTGTTCTATTTTTTCTTTTCGCTTCAGAAATTCAAATTTAGCCGTCGTTTGTAGTTTTGTTGGATAGCAACACAAATGTGACAAAGTCCATGTAACTTTTTGTTGTTTCACTTCTCGTCTTTCTTTTTTTTTTTCACGACGCGACTTAGCCGATTAGTTTTTTGTTTATATTATTTTTATTTCAATAAAAAACGTTTTAAACTAAAATCCACCTTATGTTATCATTTGGATATCAACGGGGATACGGGAATTCTGCCTACCGCGACTCAACCGAGAGAACAAATCCTACATATATATATATATATATATATATATATATATATATATATATATATATATATATATATATATATATATATATATATATATATATATATATATATATATATATACAAAAGCAACATTGCTGGATAGCTAATACCCAAGTGTAGTGGTGTCGAGAACCACTGAAATCTAGAAAAATTGTTGCAGTTGTAAATTATAACTTTTGGTGGATATCCAAATTAATAAGAACAACGTTACACCATAAGGGCTACTATAGTATTGTTTTATTTATTATAACGAAATTCAGGAAAAATCTAAGTCAATGTAGGAAGAAAAAAAAATACAAGAAACAGAGCACCTATATTTTTAAAACATTATGGACAACGTAGTCCTTTAAGAAAACGGTGAGCTACATACACCAAAATATATGGCTCTAAAAAGAAAACTACTTATTTGAAATTACAAGGAGACCTGTTCTTGCTTCTTCTCATTTTTAATGAAAGCCGTGTGCCTTTTTTGGTGATGAACGAATAATATTACGGGGTGATATGGACTCGAACAAAATTTCTATACGATATTGTTGCTGCTCTGTGGGTCGCAATAATAGTCCTATAATTTAAATAAGGAAATGTTATCCTCATGACAGAGAAGAATCCTGCAAAACAAGATGATGATCAGAAGATAGTGGGTTTTAATTGGAAGAGGATCAATTATTGTAATTGTATCAGATGTTATCGTAACCACCCCATGACTTTATATGTGTGGATTATATCAAAAAATGTGTTTAATGAAGATTGGTTGGTTTGAGTGTAAGATATCTAAGTTTAATTCTTTAGGCATCTTGATTTTTCTGACTAATTTTCCTGAAATGCAAATTTTCTCCGCTCAAAATCTTTTTTCGGTTAACACATAGTTGTTTTTGTTAAAAAAAAAAATAATAGAGTAATTCCTAAATTGATTCTTAATTTTTTTTGTAGTGTGGTTAGTATCCACATAAATTACGTTTCATATTGTTCTGATTTCATTCCCTATTTTTTTATTTTTTTGTTTCGTTCGTTCCCACGCCTCTCACACTCACCACCAGGATATCCAGTTTAAAAGTGATGTTAGGAAACCCATTAAGTCCAGTTTATGAAGCAATAGCCTATGAATTACCATATAAATATGGTTTGCTAAAATCAGTATAAATAATGTTATCAAATCCTAAAAGTTATCAAATCCAGTTGGGTAGGTCAAAGGTATGTAACCTAAAATATTTTCTCCTAAGGTCCAAGAAATCCAAGGAAAGTTAAAATTCCCCAAACTAAATAATGTCTGTATATAATGAAGACACTTTTGCAACTAAATCAGAATCGTTAAAATTCAGAATTAGACAAAATAAGATAAAATATATGAACAAGTTAAGTAAACAAGCTGATTAGAAGTTGACGGATCATCAACATATACAGCGGCCGAGGGGTTTGAAGGAGTTAATATTAAAGGAAAATAAAAATCAAAATTATAAAAATAAAACACTGATGTTTTTCAATTGACCTTAAGCCAAAATAAAGTTAATAAGAATCAATATAAAGGTCAACAATAAAAAACAACAACAAAGCTTGCACCACATTAGCAAGTTGGGTAGAAAATGCTCCCTTGGAAGTCGTACTAATCGAGGTTGAGGTTTTAGCCCTAAAAGTAACATTCAAGTCCTTACGATTATCATGAGAAACTAGTTTATTGCTGTTAGGAATGGATTTGGTGAAATCGGAGAATTTAAGCGGAATAAATAATCGAGACCTTAATAGTTCGGTCCGAGAATGTTAACAACAGCTGAAGTTTTTTTCTTTAGGAACCATCAGAGAATTGGAATCTGTTAACCAATTTAAGCCTTAGTTTCTTTAAAAAGGCAATGATAATCAACTTGAAGATCTCTACAATCAAAACAAGACCAACGTACACCTTTAGAATTGTCAGTAATAAAATCATTACTGTCTAAAATTAAAGATGCATAGAATTATCGCAAATAAAATAAGATGCTCATTGAGGTCTCTAACAGGGCAGTCTTTGAAAGAGCAAGCCATTTTTGTAAATTAATAATGTAACAAATTAGATGAAAAAACAGTTAATAATTGTTTTATCTAAAATAATTAGGTAAACTATGTAATGTACACACGGTATAATAATCAGTATACTATTAAAGCCTAAATTTATGCTAAACAAAAATTGATCATTTTATTTGTGCTTAGTCTTAAAAAAAAATATTTTAATTTGTGTTATTTTAAGAATATTGTGATTAAATATAAATTAATCTCTTTATAAGTATACATATTTCGTAAAGTACTTATTGGTTTTTAAGTGTTTTGTGTTACTTACAAAATAATATTCTTGTAAATATTATTTTTTGTCTAACAAGAAGTATTTCCCTATTCCATTTTGAATTAGGTTTTGTTTTTTCTGTTTTTCTATCCTTTTTTTGCTCTTTTGTGTATTTCATAAACAGAGCTTCCATCGTGCAAATTTATGAAAATTAGTCTATAGTATAAAATATTTTATTGCTGATTAATATTATTTGCTTCTTTACTGCTTTATAAATGTTAACATATCTACAATGTTCTGCTCGTATGGTAATTGTACTAATCCCACTGACTCCGATAATACAATTGCGTGTTGGTTGTGCCTCAAACGGTCACATGCTATTTGCGCAGGAATTGATGCAAAAATATCTGATGCACTCAATTTAGACTATAACGGACTAAGGTGGTGTTGTATAAAATGTCGTCATATAAGTGTAGAATTTTATAATTTCGCAAGGGATGTTTCTTCTGAAATAAGAGAAATAGGTAGAGATATCTGGCAATCTTATCCCATAATCCCTCGTTTTAATTCAATTTATGAAAAAATTCCCATATTGGATGAGTTACTGTCTTCTCCACTGTCTGAACAGAAGCGTAAACGGCATTCTAAGAAGTCGTCGGCTAAGCCAATGGCTTCACCCGCCGGTTTCTACTAATTGCGATGTAGAAACTGGTGGAACGAATGCGTATCCTCCTGTTGTGTCCGAAGTCTGTATGCCAATCCCAACTGCCGTAGCAGATGTTGTCGCAGGTCTTACTTATCCTTCCTGTGCAGCGAGTATATCTACTCCAACTCTAAGGAGTGGTAAAATTTTAAGAGTTTCTTCCAATCCTACAAGCGACGCGAGTTCATCGACTCCCTCTCTTAGGGGAAAGGAATCCAGACAAACTTCCGCAAGGGCACAATTACCGGCAACTACTTCAGCACAGACATCGCAATCTGGCAATAGACTATTGTCGATAGCCCCCGCTATGAAAATGTTTTGTCTCAAGGTTTGCACCAGCCACATCTACTGAAGACATTAATTATTATATTAAATCTAAAATCGAAGGTGAATATTTTTTGAGAAGTTACAAACTTTGTTTGTCCTTCTAGGAAAGAATATCATCTTTAAAATTGTTGTTCCACCCAAAATTTTTGATAAAATAATATTGAAAGAATTTTGAACCAGCTAGGACATTTGTTAAAGCGTTTGTAGACAGAAGAGATAATTTAGCTTATCTCCACAAGAAGCCAGCAATGATTTCAAAAAACTAAATTACTTCCTATTAAGCTGTCACGATTTTATATTCACAGTTTTGGCTTCGAATATCACATCAGTGCATTCACATCAATTCTTAATAGTGAAATATTTTGTGATAAGTACCAAATTTATATAAAAGATCATATTTTTAGAAAAGGTGATGTTATTCTCATAGCGATGAAATCCTACTATTGTGCCAATAAAGTTGAACTAACAAATTTTGGTGACATAGAATTTTTTGGAATTTATATTGAATTGGGCAAATCCAAATTATTTGTTATTTGTTCATATATACCCCCATCAGCGAATTCAGATATATATGACCGTAAATGACCGTACGTTAGTTCTTGGTGACTTCAATATGCCTTCGGTTTCTTGGCTTAAACTTCCGGACTCAGAAGCCTTAACTTCCCTAACATCTAACGCGAGTACTAATCAACACACATTTGAAGTTAGTTCTTTTTCCGATCTCAATCTTTATCAATTAAACAATATAACTAATGCTTATAATAAAATACTAGATCTTGCATATGTTAACACTGCGCAATATTTCGATTTATCTAGAATCTCACTAGTATCGATTCCCGAAGATAATCATCACCCTACTTTCTGCATATCTATGTCTTAAAGTAGCTCATTGAATCGTACAAAATCATATGATTCTAAACTCCCTAAAACATTTATAAACTATAAAAAACAAATTTTGGTAATTCGTCTTCTTCCTACTGTCTTCCGTAGATTGGGTCTCCCTATGTACTTCCAAAACTTGTATTGAATATGAACTTAGCATCGAGCAATTTTATGAAACGTTAAATAAATATATAATAGAATGTGTGCTTAAAATTCAGAAAAGTTGTTGAAATAAGTCATCATGGATGACATGTAAGTTGATGAGGTTGAAGATCTTGAAGAATAAGCTTTTCCGTAAATTTAGAAAATCGGAATCTGGCTTTGATTACGCTAATTACTTTATTTAAAGGCCTATGTACACTATAGAGTCTCGTAGATTGTATAAAGACTACCTTGATTAAATTAAAAAAAAAAATAAAACTAATCCAAAATCATTTAATGAATTTGTAAATAATTGTGCTTAAATATAAATTAATCTCTTGATAAGTATACATATTTCGTAAAATACTTATTGGTTTTTAAGTGTTTTGTGGTACTTACAAACTAATATTCTTATAAATATTGTTTTTTGTCTAACAAGAAGTATTTCCCTATTCCATTTTGAATTAGCTTTTGTTTTTTGTGTTTTTCTATCCTTTTTGTTTTGCTCTTTTGTGTATTTCATAAACAGAGTTTCCATCGTGCAAATTTATGAAAATTAGTCTATAGTATAAAATATTTTATTGCTGATTAATATTTTTTGCTTCTTTACTGCTTTATAAATGTTAACATATCTAAAATGTTCTGCTCGTATGGTAATTGTACTAATCCCACTGACTGCGATAATACAATTGGGTGTTGGTTGTGCCTCAAACGGTCACATTCTATTTGCGCAGGAATTGATTTAGACTATAACGGACTAAGGTGGTGTTGTATAAAATGTCGTTATATAAGTGTAGAATTTTATAATTTCGCAACTGATATTTCTTCTGAAATAAGCGAAATAGGTAGAGATACCTGGCAATCTTATCTCATAATCTATCGTTTTAATTAAATTTATGAAAAAATTCTCATATTGGATGAGTTACTGTCTTGTCCACTCGTGTCTGAACAGCATCCTAAGAAGTCGTCGGCTAAGCCAATGGCTTCAAATGTTTCGGTCGGCGTACCCCCGCCGGTTTCTACTAAGTGCGATGTAGAAACTGGTGGGACGAATTCGTATCCTACTGTTGTGTTCGAAGTCTGTATGCCAATCCCAACTGCCGTAGCAGATGTTGTCGCAGGTCTTACTTATCCTTCCTGTGCAGCGAGTATATCTACTCCAACTCTAAGGAGTGGTAAAACTTTAAGAGTTTCTTCCAATCCTACAAGCGACGCGAGTTCATCGACTTCCTCTCTTAAGAGAAAGGAAACCAGACAAACTTCCGCAAGAGCACAATTACTGGCAACTACTTCAGCACAGACATCGCAATCTGGCAATAAACTATTGTCGATAGCCCCCGCTATGAAAATGTTTTGTCTCAAGGTTTGCACCAGACACTTCCACTGAAGACATTAATTATTATATTAAATCTAATATCAAAGGTGAATATTTTTTGAGAAGTTACAAACATCGTTTGTCCTTCTAGGAAAGGAGATCATCTTTAAAATTGTTGTTCTACTCAAAATTTTTGATAAAATAATACTGAAAGAATTTTGCACTAGCTAGGGCATTTGTTAAAGAGTTTGTAGACAGAACAGATAATTTAACTCATCTCTCTCAGAGGCCAGCATCGATATCAAAAAACTAAATTACTCCCTATTATATATTGACAGTTTTGGATTCGAATATCACATCAGTGCATTCTCAGAAATGTGGCTTAAGTCGTCAATTCTTAATAGTGAAATATTTTGTGATAAATACCAAATTTATAAAAAAGATCATATTTTTAGAAAAGTTGGTTGTGTTCTCATAGCGATCAAATCCTACTATTGTGTCAATAAAGTTGAACTAACAAATTTTGATGACATAGAATTTTTTGGAATTTATATTGAATTGGGCAAATCCAAATTATTTGTTACTTGTTCATATGTACCCCCATCAGCGCATTCAAATATACATGACCGTAAATGGCCGTATGTTAGTTCTTGGTGACTTTAATATGCCTTCGGTTTTTTGGCTTAAACTTCCGGACTCAGAAGCCTTAACTTCCCTAACATCTAACGCGAGCACTAATTAACAGACATTTGAAGTTAATTCTTTTTCCGATCTCAATCTTTATCAATTAAACAATATAACTAATGCTTATAATAAAATACTAGATCTTGCATATGTTAACACTGCGCAATATTTCGATTTATTTAGAATCTCACTAGTATCGATTCCCGAGGATAATAATCAGCCTACTTTCTGCATATCTATGTCTTAAAGTAGCTAATTGAATCGTACAAATTCATATGATTCTAAACCCCCTTAAACATTTATAAACAATAAAAAGACAAATTTTGGTAATTCGTCTTCTTCCTACTGTCTTCCGTAGATTGGGTCTCCCTATGTACTTCCAAAACTTGTATTGAATATGAACTTAGCATCGAGCAATTTTATGAAACGTTAAATAAATATATAATAGAATGTGTCCTTAAAATTCAGAAAAGTTGTTGAAATAAGTCACCATGGATGACATGTAAGTTGATGAGGTTGAAGATCTTGAAGAATAAGCTTTCCCGTAAATTAAAAATCGGAATCTGAATTTGATTACGCTAATTACTTTATTTAAAGGTCTAAGTACACTATAGAGTCTCGTAGATTGTATAAAGACTACCTTGATAAAATTAAAAAAAAAAAAAATTAAAACTAATCCAAAATCAATTTATGAATTTGTAAATTTTAAAAGCAAGACTTCAACCAAACCTAATGTTTTAAAATTCAAAAATAAAGATTATGTTAATAATAGCGATATCGCTCAATGCTTTACGAGTTCCTTTTCCTTAGTTTATTCAAATAAAGGTTCTCAATACCATAGAGTAAGTAGTTCGGTGAAACTCAATACTTAAAATCTGATTAATCTAAATGGGATATTAATTCTGAAAGAGGAAATAAGAGAGTCCAAAGGCACGTTACCATTTAAGGTTTTGTATGCCATTATGGTATTGAACATAATACATCTACTTTGTAATGTAGGAAATAGAATTAATTTTAGTCTGCTAGTATAGGGCGGTAATACAAAGCCACTGTTCCAATGAAAATCTCTCAGCGCAAAAAGCAGAAATTGTTTTTGCATCGATTCAATTTTATCGGAGTACATGGCATAATTAGGATCCCATACGACTAAAGCATATTCTAGTATAGGCCGAACAAGTGATACAAATAACATACGGATAAGAGAATTCTTTACCCCACTGTTATATGAATCCTAGAACACCATTGACACATTTATATAATATGATTATTAAAAGATAATTTAGGATCCATAAGGAGGCCAAGTTCAACAAAGAATTCCACGGACGTTAATATTATACACAGTCGATAAAGAGTAGATCGTGAAAAGCACATAGGTTTACATTTTTTAAAATGTAAGTCTATGAAATTTAAATAGCACCATGAAAACAAGTTATTGAGGTCATATTGCAATAAAACTGACTGTTCATTGGACTTATGTATCAGTTAATAATTTTTCGAATAGCTTTGGAATTGCACTTCATTTTGCTATACCCCTATAATTGGATGCGTCTGATAAACTACACAATTTATGTAATAAAATTAAGTAAGATTTCTTCCAGAGAGAGGAAAAGTAACCAAACTTTCAGGAATTATTAAACAATAAAGTTAATGGGGTAGCTAAGGTGGTATTATAAAATTTTAGTATAATACTAGGAACACCATCCGGACCTGCACGCTTAATTGGTTTTAAACTGCGCAAGCCATCAGATATATCTGCATAAAGAAAATATGGAATATTTACTTCATCAAGTTGACGATAGTTATCAATTGATTGAGAACCTTTATTTGAATAAACTGAGGAAAAGGAACTTGTAAAGCATTGAGCGATATCGCTATTATTAACATAATCTTAATTTTTGAATTTTAAAACATTAAGTTTGGTTGAAGTCTTGCTTTTAAAATTTACAAATTCATAAAAGGATTTTGGATTAGTTTTAATTCTTTTTTTAAATTTTATCAAGGTAATCTTTATACAATCTACGAGATTCTACAGTGTAATTAGACCTTTAAATGAAGTAATTAGCGTAATCAAAGTCAGATTCCGATTTTTTAAATTTACGGCAAAGCTTATTCTTCAAGATCTTTAACCTCATCAACTTACATGTCATCCATGGTGACTTATTTCAATAACTTTTCTGAATTTTATCCTTTTTTTGCTCTTTTGTGTATTTCATAAACAGAGCTTCCATCGTGCAAATTTATGAAAATTAGTCTATAGTATAAAATATTTTATTGCTGATTAATATTATTTGCTTCTTTACTGCTTTATAAATGTTAACATATCTACAATGTTCTGCTCGTATGGTAATTGTACTAATCCCACTGACTCCGATAATACAATTGCGTGTTGGTTGTGCCTCAAACGGTCACATGCTATTTGCGCAGGAATTGATGCAAAAATATCTGATGCACTCAATTTAGACTATAACGGACTAAGGTGGTGTTGTATAAAATGTCGTCATATAAGTGTAGAATTTTATAATTTCGCAAGGAATGTTTCTTCTGAAATAAGAGAAATAGGTAGAGATATCTGGCAATCTTATCCCATAATCCCTCGTTTTAATTCAATTTATGAAAAAATTCCCATATTGGATGAGTTACTGTCTTCTCCACTGTCTGAACAGAAGCGTAAACGGCATTCTAAGAAGTCGTCGGCTAAGCCAATGGCTTCAAATGTTTCGGTCAGCGTACCCCCGCCGGTTTCTACTAATTGCGATGTAGAAACTGGTGGAACGAATGCGTATCCTCCTGTTGTGTCCGAAGTCTGTATGCCAATCCCAACTGCCGTAGCAGATGTTGTCGCAGGTCTTACTTATCCTTCCTGTGCAGCGAGTATATCTACTCCAACTCTAAGGAGTGGTAAAATTTTAAGAGTTTCTTCCAATCCTACAAGCGACGCGAGTTCATCGACTCCCTCTCTTAGGGGAAAGGAATCCAGACAAACTTCCGCAAGGGCACAATTACCGGCAACTACTTCAGCACAGACATCGCAATCTGGCAATAAACTATTGTCGATAGCCCCCGCTATGAAAATGTTTTGTCTCAAGGTTTGCACCAGACACTTCCACTGAAGACATTAATTATTATATTAAATCTAATATCAAAGGTGAATATTTTTTGAGAAGTTACAAACATCGTTTGTCCTTCTAGGAAAGGAGATCATCTTTAAAATTGTTGTTCTACTCAAAATTTTTGATAAAATAATACTGAAAGAATTTTGCACTAGCTAGGGCATTTGTTAAAGAGTTTGTAGACAGAACAGATAATTTAACTCATCTCTCTCAGAGGCCAGCATCGATATCAAAAAACTAAATTACTCCCTATTATATATTGACAGTTTTGGATTCGAATATCACATCAGTGCATTCTCAGAAATGTGGCTTAAGTCGTCAATTCTTAATAGTGAAATATTTTGTGATAAATACCAAATTTATAAAAAAGATCATATTTTTAGAAAAGTTGGCTGTGTTCTCATAGCGATCAAATCCTACTATTGTGTCAATAAAGTTGAACTAACAAATTTTGATGACATAGAATTTTTTGGAATTTATATTGAATTGGGCAAATCCAAATTATTTGTTACTTGTTCATATGTACCCCCATCAGCGCATTCAAATATACATGACCGTAAATGGCCGTATGTTAGTTCTTGGTGACTTTAATATGCCTTCGGTTTCTTGGCTTAAACTTCCGGACTCAGAAGCCTTAACTTCCCTAACATCTAACGCGAGCACTAATTAACAGACATTTGAAGTTAATTCTTTTTCCGATCTCAATCTTTATCAATTAAACAATATAACTAATGCTTATAATAAAATACTAGATCTTGCATATGTTAACACTGCGCAATATTTCGATTTATTTAGAATCTCACTAGTATCGATTCCCGAAGATAATAATCAGCCTACTTTCTGCATATCTATGTCTTAAAGTAGCTAATTGAATCGTACAAATTCATATGATTCTAAACCCCCTTAAACATTTATAAACAATAAAAAAACAAATTTTGGTAATTCGTCTTCTTCCTACTGTCTTCCGTAGATTGGGTCTCCCTATGTACTTCCAAAACTTGTATTGAATATGAACTTAGCATCGAGCAATTTTATGAAACGTTAAATAAATATATAATAGAATGTGTCCTTAAAATTCAGAAAAGTTTTTGAAATAAGTCACCATGGATGACATGTAAGTTGATGAGGTTGAAGATCTTGAAGAATAATCTTTCCCGTAAATTAAAAATCGGAATCTGAATTTGATTACGCTAATTACTTTATTTAAAGGTCTAAGTACACTATAGAGTCTCGTAGATTGTATAAAGACTACCTTGATAAAATTAAAAAAAAAAAAAAAATTAAAACTAATCCAAAATCAATTTATAAATTTGTAAATTTTAAAAGCAAGACTTCAACCAAACTTAATGTTTTAAAATTCAAAAATAAAGATTATGTTAATAATAGCGATATCGCTCAATGCTTTACGAGTTCCTTTTCCTTAGTTTATTCAAATAAAGGTTCTCAATACCATAGAGTAATTAGTTCGGTGAAACTCAATACTTAAAATCTGATTAATCTAAATGGGATATTAATTCTGAAAGAGGAAATAAGAGAGTCCAAAGGCACGTTACCATTTAAGGTTTTGTATGCCATTATGGTATTGAACATAATACATCTACTTTGTAATGTAGGAAATAGAATTAATTTTAGTCTGCTAGTATAGGGCGGTAATACAAAGCCACTGTTCCAATGAAAATCTCTCAGCGCAAAAAGCAGAAATTGTTTTTGCATCGATTCAATTTTATCGGAGTACATGGCATAATTAGGATCCCATACGACTAAAGCATATTCTAGTATAGGCCGAACAAGTGATACAAATAACATACGGATAAGAGAATTCTTTACCCCACTGTTATATGAATCCTAGAACACCATTGACACATTGATATAATATGATTATTAAAAGATAATTTAGGATCCATAAGGAGGCCAAGTTCAACAAAGAATTCCACGGACGTTAATATTATACACAGTCGATAAAGAGTAGATCGTGAAAAGCACATAGGTTTACATTTTTTAAAATGTAAGTCTATGAAATTTAAATAGCACCATGAAAACAAGTTATTGAGGTCATATTGCAATAAAACTGACTGTTCATTGGACTTATGTATCAGTTAATAATTTTTCGAATAGCTTTGGAATTGCACTTCATTTTGCTATACCCCTATAATTGGATGCGTCTGATAAACTACACAATTTATGTAATAAAATTAAGTAAGATTTCTTCCAGAGAGAGGAAAAGTAACCAAACTTTCAGGAATTATTAAACAATAAAGTTAATGGGGTAGCTAAGGTGGTATTATAAAATTTTAGTATAATACTAGGAACACCATCCGGACCTGCACGCTTAATTGGTTTTAAACTGCGCAAGCCATCAGATATATCTGCATAAAGAAAATATGGAATATTTACTTCATCAAGTTGACGCAAGTCATATGGATAGTTATCAATTGATTGAGAACCTTTATTTGAATAAACTGAGGAAAAGGAACTTGTAAAGCATTGAGCGATATCGCTATTATTAACATAATCTTAATTTTTGAATTTTAAAACATTAAGTTTGGTTGAAGTCTTGCTTTTAAAATTTACAAATTCATAAAAGGATTTTGGATTAGTTTTAATTCTTTTTTTAAATTTTATCAAGGTAATCTTTATACAATCTACGAGATTCTACAGTGTAATTAGACCTTTAAATGAAGTAATTAGCGTAATCAAAGTCAGATTCCGATTTTTTAAATTTACGGCAAAGCTTATTCTTCAAGATCTTTAACCTCATCAACTTACATGTCATCCATGGTGACTTATTTCAATAACTTTTCTGAATTTTAAGGACACATTCTATTATATATTTATTTAACCTTTCATCAAATTGCTCGATGCTAAGTTCATATTCAATACAAGTTTTGGAAGTACATAGGGAGACCCAATCTATGGAAGATAGTAGGAAGAAGACGAATTACCAAAATTTGGTTTTTTAGAGTTTATAAATGTTTTAGGGGGTTTAGAATCATATGAATTTGTACGATTCAATGAGCTACTTTAAGACAGAGATATGCAGAAAGTAGGGTGATGATTATCTTCGGGAATCGATACTAGTGAGATTCTAAATAAATCGAAATATTGCGCAGTGTTAACATATGCAAGATCTAGTATTTTATTATAAGCATTAGTTATATTGTTTAATTGATAAAGATTGAGATCGGAAAAAGAACTAACTTCAAATGTGTGTTGATTAGTGCTCGCGTTAGATGTTAGGGAAATTAAGGCTTCTGAGTCCGGAAGTTTAAGCCAAGAAACCGAAGGCATATTGAAGTCACCAAGAACTAACATACTTTCATTGTCGTTCATTTTTCTAGATACAGAACGAATTGCTGCTAAATTACGGTCATATATATCTTAATCCGCTGATGGGGGTACATATGAACAAGTAACAAATAATTTGGATTTGCCCAATTCAATATAAATTCCAAAAAATTCTTTGTCATCAAAATTTGTTAGTTCAACTTTATTGGCACAATAGTAGGATTTGATCGCTATGAGAACACCACCACCTTTTCTAAAAATATAATCTTTTCTATAAATTTGGTATTTATCACAAAATATTTCACTATTATGAATAGATGACTTAAGCCACGTTTCTGAGAATGCACTGATGTGATATTCGAAGCCAAAACTGACCGAAGCATTTGAAGCCATTGGTTTAGCCGACGACTTCTTAGAATGCTGTTCAGACACGAGTGGACAAGACAGTAACTCATTTTCATAGATTGAATTAAAACGAGTGTTTGTGAAATAAGATTGCCAGATATCTCTACCTATTTCGCTTATTACAGAAAAAATATCCCTTGCGAAATTATAAAAGTCTACACTTATATGACGACATTTTATACAACACCACCTTAGTCCGTTATAGTCTAAATTGAGTGCATCAGCTATTTTTGCATAAATTCCTGTGCAAGTAGCATGCGACCGTTTGAGGCACAACCAACACCCAATTGTACTATCGGAGTCAGTGGGATTAGTACAATTATCATACGAGCAGAATATTTTAGATATGTTAACATTTATAAAGCAGTAAAGAAGCAAAAAAATATTAATCAGCAATAAAATATTTTGTATTATAGACTAATTTTCATAAATTTCCACGATGGAAACTCTGTTTATGAAATGCACAAAAGAGCACAACAAAAAGGATAGAAAAACAGAAAAAAAAAGCTAATTCAAAATGAAATAGGGAAATACTTCTTGTTAGACAAAAAATAATATTTACAAGAATATTATTTTGTAAGTAACACAAAACACTTAAACACCAATAAGTACTTTACGAAATATGTATACTTATCACGAGATTAATTTATTTTTAAGCATAGTTATCTTAAAATAATACAAATTAAAATATATTTTTTTAAGACTAAGCACAAATAAAATTATCAATTTTTGTTTAACATAAATTTAGGCTTTAATAGTATATTGGTTATTATACCGTGTTTATATTACATAGTTTACCTAATTATTTTACATAAACCAATTATTAACTTTTTTTCAACTAATTATTAATTTACAAAAATGGCTTGCTCTTTCACAGACTGCCCTGTTAGAGACCTAAATGAGCGTCTTATTGTATTTGCGAAAATTCTATGCATCTTTAATTTTAGACAGTAATGATTTTATTACTGACAATTCTAAAGTTGTACGTTGGTCTTGTTTTGATTGTAGAGATCTTCAAGTTGATTATCATTGCCTTTTTAAAGAAACTAAGGCTTAAATTGATAAATTAAAAAAGTATTAATTTAACTTTTAAAAAATTTGAAAAAAATTGAAAAATTGGTTAACAGATTCGAATTCTCTGATGGTTCTCCATAGAGAAAAAAACTTAACTTTATCTAACTTTATCTAATTCTGAATTTTAACGATTCTGATTTAGTTGCAAAAGTGTCTTCATTATATACACACATTATTTAGTTTGGGGGATTTTAACTTTCCTTGGATTTCTTGGACCTTAGGTGAAAATATTTTAGGTTACATACCTTTGACCTACCCAACTGGATTTGATAACTTTTAGGATTTGATAACATTATTTATACTGATATTAGCAAACCATTTTTATACGGTAATTCATAAGCTATTGCTTCATAAACTAGACTTAATTTGTTTCCTAACATCCCTTTTAAACTGGATATCCAGGTCGTGAGTGTGAGAGGCGGGGGAACGAACGAAACAAAAAAAAAAAAAAATAAAAAATAAGTAATGAAATCAGAACAAAATGAAACGTAATGTATGTGGAAACTAAACACACTCCAAAAAAAACTTAAGAGTCAATTTAGGAATTACTCTATTCATTTATTTTTAACAAAAACAACTACGTGTTAACCAAAAAAAGATTTTGATCGGAGAAAATTAGAGAGAAAAATCAAGATATCTAAAGAATTAAACTTAGATATCTTACACTCAAACCAATCAATCTTCATACTATTCATTAAACACATTTTTTGATATACAATAATACAATTACAATAATTGATCTTCTTCCAATTAAAACCCACTATAATCTGAGCATCATCTTGTTTTGTAGGCTTCTTCTCTGTTATGAGTATAACATTTCCTTATTTAAATTATAGGACTATTATTGCGACCCACAGAGCAGCAACAATATCGTATAGAAATTTTTTTTAAGTCCATATCACCCCGTAATATTATTCGTTCATCACCAAAAAAGGAACACGGCTTTCATTAAAAATTAAAAGTTGAGCGGAATGCAAAAACAGGCCTCCTTGTAGATGTTCCTTGCATTTCATTATAATAAATAAAACATTAATATAGCAGACCTTATCAGTTACAACTGCAACAATTGTTCTAGATTTCAGTGGTTTTCTACACCACTACACCTGGGTATTAGCTATACACCAATGTTGATTTTGTGTTATATGGGCCGAATTCATTAAATCTTTAAATGCTGAAGTGTTGTTAAACGGCACTCCAGTACGCAGAGACCGCCAACAAATGACCCTCAGGATACAAATTAAAATTACATCTTTAAAATAGAGCAGAAACTTCAACAGAAACAGGTCGACTTTGCAACGATAATTATCAGAAAATTTTTTTGTCTGCAGTAGATAATAGGGGATACACAACTCTACTTTTGTTTTTGGTTAAAAAGTGTAAAAATCGCAGTAGATTCATTAATCGTAAAATCGAATGGTACAAAAGTTCGGTTCCGTCATGATAGAACAATCCAGGAAGAATAAGTGTTTAATTTAGAATTGCGTTAAAAATTGGTTTTTTGACAATTATTTTTATTTGGTCCTTAATTGTGCTAGCGCCTTTGACATTTTAACTACTATTAAGTCGTCACTCGTTTTGCCGCCTCCTTTAGACATCAAGTAGTATTTCACTGTCATTCGGACAGACAATACCCGCAATATTGTTTGCAAGCAAGTTCGTTGTGCATAGAAAGGCATATTGTTGCCAAATATATCGTTACTCCTAACCAAACTAAGGTAAAATAGTTACATTTATATTAAGAAAAACTCTTGTGTTTTATTTATTTTTATATTTTCCCCTACGTCCACTGCTCGACGAATTCGGCGTTTTCTCCCATCGCACAGTGGTCCAAGACGCCAATCTAGCTGGAAAAAAGTCATAACTTCTCTTCGGAAGCAGCTAGAAGTATGAAATTTTGGAATTATGTATTTCGTATTGAAAGCATTCTTTGTACCAAAAATGGGCGTTGTAGGTAAAATAGTCGTGGAAATTTTTATGGCATTTGAAAGTATATGAATGTTAATATATACAAAACAACATAAGAATATTAATATATATTTAAAATAATAATCATTTATTTAAATTATTCTACATCTTCCTGTATAAAAGGATCTAAAAGTAATGAAATATCTTCATCACCTAATAGTTCTTCATTTCGAGAGCTAACAAATGGCTTTGCTGAAAAAGATGAGATTAATGGATCTGATGACAGAAGCAAATAATTGAAAAGATCTTCCATTGTTTTTTCTCGTGACATTTTTCTAGTGTGATGTTCGCGAATAAATCTAAAATCTTTGTTTCGAGACTCTAGTGCTTCCTCCGACATCATTCCTATCGGTAGTGCCGCATTTTGAATTATGTCTGCGCCGTGAATCAAAATTTTGTGGACACTCGATGGCATATAGTACCATTCATACAGTTCTACGTATAGTTCCGCAGTATCCATCGCATATTTTCGGAAAGCTTCCACATTAATTGCATAACCAGATGACATAGTTCTCAAAATTATTCCTAGTCTTTTTATTAAACTTTCATTTACACCTGTTATTTGAGAAGCTAAGGAAGGTTGCTGAAAAAATTTTCTAGCGGTATTACCGTCATTTGTGCTTCCTTCTCCAGGCTTAGGAATATCAATAAGCAAATTCATTTCTGATTTCAGAGCGCTAATTATTTCTTCTTTTCTTTTCTTCTGTGAATCTTTATCGGACGCACTACGAGCTTGCCATTTTCTAATTTCAATTTTGTAAGATATATGCAATACACATTCCAGGCATCTTATCCACGCATGCAATGTCGATAACCCATATTCGTAAAGATTGGCCCTTACATTTAAGGCTTTAATTTCGTGCAGTTTGTTCATAATGGTTGGCGTTGCTCCACAAATACCACATCTTTGAGTAGAGGAATCGCTAAGAATTAAGAAAACCTTGCCATCAATCATTGTTAAATAAAACACATGTTTAACAATAACCGTTTTATCTTCAATGTTAGAAGCTGTTGACACTACTGCATTAATTTGATTTTGAATGTAATTAGTTTCATCTTGAATCAACGATTTTGTTTCCTTTTCAAAAATCAGTTTAATTGGCCTGCAAAAACGTGTAGATGATGGACGTGGGTTTTCCCATATGATATGGTTATCGTACTTTAGCTGCAAAGGTACCAAGCAAATTGCAAACAAATATTCATCTGTCTTACGGGAATCATTTGAACTAAAGTTTTGCTTATAGGTTGAGTGTCCACTGCTACCATCACATCCCCATTTATACGTCAAAGTCAATTCCGTATAATTGAATTCCTCTATGACCTCTTTTTGTAACTTTAAAATTCTACATGCAGTGTGATCCACTAAGTCCTGCAGAGGCACTTCTGCTGTTACATCGGATACCTTTATTCCATTACTTGGGTAGCACTTTTCTTTAGCTTCTAAAATTCTATGATATGATGGGTATATATCCGCGTTACGGATCTTAGCACCAGCACGCATCGCATTATAACTTGCTTTTGTATATTTTACATCGATAAACAGTCGTAATGCTTCGTCATCTGTATATGGTACTGGTTCCTTAGATTGTGCATTAACAATTTTTTTAATTTTAGTTGCTCTCGTTGGAGATTCATTTATGTTCTTTAGAATCGCGGCAGCATTCCTCTTGCCAGACTTATAAAGACTAACGCCAGCAGCGAAAACTAGTTTCTCAGGTGAACATTCACTAACTAAAGTTGACACTTCCAAACGCTTCCCTTTTTCAGATTTACCTGAAAAATCAGATCGAGGTCTACCAAAATTTGACGTTGACGGTTGGATCCCTAAATCCTCTGGAATTTTAATCACGTTTTCAGAAGGAAGACAAAATACTCCATTTAACCAAATTTTATTAGAGTCTTCAAAATATTTCTTTGATCTTTTTGCTTTTATCCACCTTTCGTTAATTGAATACGTTAATCTCCGTACAGCTAACTCAACTTTATTGCAATAATCTTCTGTTTTAGTTTTCTGTAAACCACTCTTAGCAAAAAAATAACTAATGACAGCTTTTGCCCTTTCTTTGCTTTCCATTTCGGCAATCCACACATTATATAGTTCTCTCCGTGTTATGGGTATGTTATCTATATATGTATATAAAAAGTTTACCGGTCAATAATTGCAGCTATTTCTTTTTTTCATCTAAAGTGGACACCACACAGATCAACAGGACACAATTCATTTCACGGGAATCCACGGGAATCCTATTTAAAAGTTACTCTAAAAACCATAAACTGCTAAATTTTGCTACACAAAACACATATTTCCTCTTACCAATTATTTTGCACACAGAACATTTAAATTCGACATTTATCTACAATATAGCTTAAACATACCTGACATGATGCAATGTAAAAAAAATTACGACAAAATTTTTTCTTCTTTGATGTTACGAACAGTTCAAATGTGATGCTGGCAATCGACAGGCCTGCTAAAACAACAGTGATAATACAATAGTTCATTTCCAAAACATCATAACAAAGCAAATTAGAAAAAAAACAAAAAAACTGATATACAGTTATGAACAGTGGACTGTTATCTAATGATTACCAAACAAATTATGTGAACATTGAAACATAAAAAAATTGAGTTTTTTCCAGCTAGATTGGCATCTTGGACCACTGTGCATCGGCGGAGCCCCTCTGAGCTAAACATTTTGGTCACTTCGAACCGGGATACGGACTTTCTAGCAACATCAAAATTAACCAAGTTCTTCAAAGCCAACCAGCAAAATCATGAACTCTCAACACTCATCACAATCATCATTTACTCCCATAAAACTATCAACTTATCTAAATTCTCTTCAAAAATATTACCTCATAATACATTTGCACACATTCGCTGTTATTTGTGTAGTGCAAATAAATAAGCAGTGATTTGTGATTAAAATGGTTGTGCTTGGTGCTTTGTGTTTTTCAACACCCATTTAATTTACCCATACAATTGTTTGAAATTTTGGATTTTAGAAGGTTTAATCGATGACAGTCCTTGAAGTATAAAATTGTCTATAATGGTTCCCGTTATGGTATGGCCCCATATAACTGTCTCACTATTTTTTTTTTTGGGTTTTGATAAGTTTAAATGCATTATACATAAGGAATTATTGCATTCAGATATTTTTATATAAAAATATTTCCTTTACCCTAAGGTGGAGGCTATTAAAAGTTCGGCCCAGCCGAACTTAATGTTTTTTACTTGTTAATTTTCGCTTTACGTGGCTTAAGCTGGAATGTTTCCGAACCTTTTCAACCTCATGAGAGTTAACTGACCTTCCATCACTTAAAAGAATACGGTTTATTATAAGAGCACAAGGATGTAACATTGAGGAGTTTGCAGATTTTAACGATCGTGTAGGTCACAAAAGTTGACCTTGATAAAATAAATAATATCTAACTTAAACATTTGGCTCCCACCTTTCAACATGGCCAGGATGTTGAAACGGAATATCGATGCAAAATAACATATAATTTCTTTTCCAATTCATTCGTATTTATAATTTTTTCCCATATTTAATTTAATTTTTTTCTACAAATTGCCTTACAACTAAGCATTTGCCATAAGCAGGCCATTAGGGACCATTAAAATAATACATTTGGGGCCATTAGAGACCCCAGGCCATTAGGGACCATTAGGCACGAGATGTAGAAGAACCAGTGGCAGGGGTAGACCTGTTAGAAGGACCCGTGGCTATGGAGCACTAGCGGGAATATATTGCCACGATAGGCCATGAACTGCATAATACGAATAATGAGTTTCAGAACATTTTTGAAGAACCGTCCTAAAATTTCGTTCTATTTCTCTAGAAGCCCCAACAAAATTCGTTCCGTTGTCCGAGAATACGGACCGTGGACAACCACCCCTAGCAACAAACCTATGAAATGCTGACAAGAAATTTGCAGTCGATAATTCGGAAACTGCTTCCAAATGCATCACTTTCGTCGAAAACATACAAAAACATATACGTAGCCTTTTCGTAATCGCTTTGACATCGATTGGACCAGCGAAATCTACACCAGTTGTAGTGAAAGGCTTGTCAATCACAGTCCTTTCAGGTGGAAGTGCGGCCATAACCAGATGGCTCGAACGCTTTTTGTGTAAAATACAAATTCGGCACCGATTGATTACAAAGCGAATCAAATTTTTCAGTCGAGGAACTCAATATTCAATTCTTATAATCCACAACATCAACTGATTTCCAACATGAACGGAAATATTGTGGACAAACTCTACCAAAATTTTGACGAACCGACACTGATAGGGCAATATAATAGGATGTTTTTCCGTGTACGCAAGAGTAGGAGAGTTAACTAATCTTACATTCATACGAATAATGCCTCTCTCATCCAAATAGGGGTTTAGGGGGCCCAAAGAACTCTTACTATCAAGAGGACGACGTGCTAATAAATTCCTTTATTCGCCCGCATAGTACATTTTTTGAGAGAGAATAATAAATCTGATTCGGGTGAATTCGATTTCCTACGAGGCAACTACTACGTCGGAGTGAGATGGAAAATCGAAGGATGTCTGAGACTCCACGAAGAGCTCTATCCGTACAAGGGAATCTAACAAGAAAGTCCTCCGAATTAGTAAAAAATGTGGCACGACGGATCACGAATTGACCATTCCGATTTGCGATAACGAAGCCAACGTGGCCCATGCCACCAAAGAGATGAATTGGCTAGATCTAACGGAGGTAAACCACGACTTCCCAAATCTGCGGGGTTATCCTCAGATTTAACGTGGTACTAATTGTGATTACCAGGTGGAAGGAGTTTTTCGCAGCCAGGAAAGAACAACCGTTGAGTCGGTCCAACAATAAACTTGACGAAACTCGATATCAATTTCACTAACTATAGTTCTTAGAAGCTCAGAAGCCAAAACTGCATCACATAGTTCCAATCGAGGCAGAAAAATTGATTTTATGGGGGCCGCCCTAGTTTTACACGATAGTAAATGAACGGAGATACTTCCACTAGGAGACTCAATACGAATATAGATTACTCTCGCATATGCTTTTTTCGAAGCATCTGAAAAAACATGGAGTTCAGCCGAACAGTTGGGAGTACACGGAATCCACCTTGGAATTCTTACCGTATTAAAAGCTGTGTAGGAATTAACAAATTGGCGCCAATCGGAACCTGTGGCAGGTAAAAGGGCGTCATCCATCCAATATTGTCCATCCACACCTTTTGCATAACCATTTTAGCTGATAGAACTTCCCATTTTGTGTAGGTAGGTTTTCCACGATAGGAGCCACTTCGAAGTTAAACGTATCCAAATGTGCATTCTACCTTATTACTAACGGCTTAGAACTACTACATTCCACAAAGGACAATATTTTCTGATCTATCAGTCGATCAGGAGAAATACCATCTAGAATCGATCTATTGTTTGCTGTCCACTTCCGAAGTTCGAACCTGGCGGATATTAGCTGATTCCTAGCCGCAACCGCCGTCTGCAAGTCATGTGATCCCGCTAACACGTCATCAACGTACATACATTTGCGCAAAATATTTGCCGCGAGGGGAAACTCTGTCTCAGTGTCTTCCGTAAGTTGTAATAGCGTTCTAATTGCCAATTATGGCGCACAATTCAGAATCTTGTACCGGTTTCGAGGGGGAATCACGGAAGAGAATTCTCTGGAATGGAGTATGTTTCGGATCGACGCGAATTTGCCGGTACATCTGAGTAATGTCCGAGTTAAAAAAAAAAAATTGAAAATACGCCACCGCACGATTAACAAAACTAAGTCCATTTGCAGGGTGGACCCACATAAAGCAAGTCGTTTAGACTATTCCCGCTAAGAGTTTTGAAAGAAGCATTAAAAACCACCCGAATCTTAGTGGTCTGTTTATCCGAATTTATGACAGGGTGGTGAGGTAAATAACAAGATAAAATATTGTGAGGGGAATTTGGGGAGACTAACCTCATGTGAGAAAGATATGAATATTCTTTTATTACTTTGTCATAAAAAATCTTCACGTCCGATTTTCTCAATAAAGACGTTTCACTCCGAACATATTGCTTCAAAATTAGTGCGCGCGAGGACCCTAAGAAATCATTGATCTCAATGTCTGGTTTATTGGAAGAGTCACTATGTATCTACCGTCCGACATTCTAAACGCTGTTTTGAAACAGTTATCTTCACAAAACCGATCCGAGGGAGACATAATTCTCCGTTTAGGAGGTTCCTCTAACTCCAGAACCATGAAAGAGTTTTATTCAGATTGTCTTCTTCTATGACGTCGATTTCGCTAAAGTCGCTAAAGTTCGTTACTATCGTTACTACTAACCAAACTAAGTTAAAATAGTTACATATATATTAAGAAAAACTCTTGTGTTTTATTTTTTTTATATTCTCCCATTTTTTTACACCCATCGGCGGAGCCCCTCTGAGCTAAACCTTTTGGTCCCTTCGAACAGGGATACGGAGTTTCTAGCAACATCAAAATTAATCAAGTTCTTATTTTTTCATTAAAAAGTTTGACATCCTAATCGAAGCCAACCAGCAAAATCATGAACTCCTAACACTCATCACAATCATCATTTACTCCCATAAAATTATCCACTCATCTAAATTCTATTCAAAAATATTACCTTATAATAAATTTGCACATATTCGCTCTTATTTAAGTGTGGTGCAAATAAATAATCAGTGATTTGTGATTAAAATGGTTGTGCTTGGTGCTTTGTGTTTTTCAACACCCATTTAATTTACCCATACAATTGTTTGAAATTTAGGATTTTAGAAGGTTTAATCGACAGTCCTTGAAGTTTAGTTATTGAAGTAGTTCCCGTTATGGTATGGCCCCATATAACTGCCTCACTAATTTTTTTGGGTTTTGATAAGTTTAAATGCATTATACAAAAGGACTTATTGGTATATTTAATATAAAAATATTTCCTTTACCCTAAGGTGGAGGCTATTAAAAGTTCGGCCCAGCCGAAGCTGGAATGTTTCCGAACCACTTCAACCTCATGAGAGTAGGTTATTGTTAATTGACCTTCCATTACTTAAAAGAAGACGGTTTATTATAAGAGCACAAGGATGTAACATTGAGGAGTTCGCAGATTTTAACGATCGTGTAGGTCACAAAGGTTGACCTTGATAAAATAAATAATATCTAACTTAAACATTTGGCGCCCACCTTTCAACATGGCCAGGGTGTTGAAACGGAATATCGATGCAAAATAACATATAATTTCTTTTCCATTTCATTCATATTTATAATTTTTTGCCTTACAACTGAGCATTTGCCATAAGCAGGCCATTAGGGACCTTTAAAATAATACATTTGGGGTCATTAGGGACCCCAGGCCATTAGGGACCATTAGGCACGAGATGTAGAAGAACCAGTGTCAGGGGTAGACCTGTTAGAAGGACCCGTGGCTATGGAGCACCAGCGGAAATATATTGCCACGATAGGCCATGAACTGCATAATACGAAGAATGAGTCTCAGAACATTTTTGAAGAACCGTCCTAAAATTTCGTTCTATTTCTCTAAAAGCCCCAACAAAATTCGTTCCGTTGTCCGAGAATACGGACCGTGGACAACCACCCCTAGCAACAAACCTATGAAATGCTGACAAGAAATTTGCAGTCGATAATTCGGAAACTGCTTCTAAATGCATCACTTTCGTCGAAAAACATACAAAAAAATATACGTAGCCTTTTCGTAATCGCTTTGACATCGATTGGACCAGCGAAATCTACACTAGTTGTAGTGAAAGGCTTGTCAATCACAGTCCTTTCAGGTGGAAGTGCGGCCATAACCAGATGGCTCGAACGCTTTTTGTGTAAAATACAAATTCGGCACCGATTGATTACAAAGCGAAACAAATTTTTCAGTCGAGGAACTCAATATTCGATTCTTATAATCCACAACATCAACTGATTTCCAACATGAACGGAAATATTGTGGGCAAATTCTACCAAAATTTTGACGAACCGACACTGATAGGGCAATATAATAGGATGTTTTTCCGTGTACGCAAGAGTAGGAGAGTTAACTAATCTTACATTCATACGAATTATGCCTCTCTCATACAAATAGGGGTTTAGGGGGCCCAAAGAACTCTTACTATCAAGAGGACGACGTGCTAATAAATTCCTTTATTCGCCCGCGTAGTACATTTTTTGAGAGAGAATAATCAATCTGTTTCGGGTGAATTCGATTTCCGACGAGGCAACTACTACGTCGGAGTGAGAAAAGTTCTTTCTATATCTCGGATGAGTGCGATGGAAAAATCGAAGAATGTCTGAGACTCCACGAAGAGCTCTAGCCGTACAAGAGAATCTAACGAGAAAGTCCTCCGAATTAGTAAAAACTGTGACACGACGGATCACGAATTGACCATTCCGATTTGCGATAACGAAGCCAACGTGGCCCATGCCACCAAAGAGATGAATTGGCTAGATCTAACGGAGGTAGACCACGACTTCCCAAATCTGCGGGGTTATCCTCAGATTTAATGTGGTACCAATTGTGATTACCAGGAGGAAGGAGATTTTCGCAGCCAGGAAAGAACAATCGTTGAGTCGGTCCAACAATAAACTTGACGAAACTCGATATCAATTTCACTAACTATAGTTCTTAGAAGCTCAGAAGCCAAAACTGTACCACATAGTTCCAATCGAGGCAGAGAAATTGATTTTATGGGGGCTGCCCTAGTTTTACACGATAGTAAATGAACGAAGATACTTCCACTTGGAGACTCAATACGAATATAGATTACTCTTGCATATGCTTCTTTCGAAGCATCTGAAAAAACATGGAGTTCAGCCGAACAGTTGGGAGCATAGGTAACCCATCTTGGAATTCTTACCATTTTAACATCTGTGTAGGAATTAACAAATTGGCACCAATCGTCTCCTGTGGCAGGTAAAAGGGGGTCATCCCATCCAATATTTTCCACCCACACCTTTTGCATAACCATTTTAGCTGACAGAACTTCCCATTTTATGTAGGTAGGTTTTCCACGATAGGAGCCACTTCGAAGTAAAACGTATCCAAATGTGCATTCTACTTTATTACTAACGGCTTAGAACTACTACATTCCACAAAGGACAATATTTTCTGATCTATCAGTCGATCAGGAGAAATACCATCTATAATCGATCTATTGTTTGCTGTCCACTTCCGAAGTTCGAACCTGGCGATTATTAGCTGATTCCTAGCCGCAACCGCCGTCTGTAAGTGTGATCCCGCTAACACGTCATCAACGTACATACATTTGCGTAAAATATTTGCCGCGAGGGGAAACTCGGTCTCAGTGTCTTCCGCAATTTGTAATAGCGTTCTTATTGCTAATTGTGGCGCACAATTCAGAATCTTGTACCGGTTTCGAGGGGGAATCACGGAAGAGAATTCTCTGGAATGGAGTATGTTTCGGATCGACGCGAATTTGCCGGTACATCTGAGTAATGTCCGAGTTAAAAACAAATTTGAAAATACGCCACCGCACGATTAAAAAAACTAAGTCCATTTGCAGGGTGGACCCACATAAAGCAAGTCGTTTAGACTATTCCCGCTAAGAGTTTTGAAAGAAGCATTAAAAACCACCCGAATCTTAGTGGTCTGTTTATCCGGATCTATGACACGGTGGTGAGGTAAATAACAAGATAAAATATTGCGAGGAGAATTTGGGGAGACTAACCTCATGTGACAAAGATCTAAACATTCTTACTTTGTCATAAAAAATCTTCACGTCCGATTTTCTCAATAAAGACGTTTCACTCCGAACATATTGCTTCAAAATTAGATCGCGCGAGGACCCTAAGAAATCATTGATGATATGTCTGGTTTTATTGGAAGAGTCACTATGTATCTACCGTCCGACATTCTACGCGTTGTTTTGAAATAGTTATCTTCACAAAACCGATCCGAGGGAGACATAAATTTCCGTTTGGGAGGTTCCTCTAACTCCCAGAACCGTGAAAGAGTTTTATTCAGATTGTCTTCTTCTATGACGTCGATTTTAGTCGCGAAAGTTCGGACTTCAGTCATGGGAACCGGACCAGTAACTAACCATCGAAATATAAAATGTTCAGCCAACAAATTGCCAGAAAGGATAGGTCGACAACCTTCTAACAAAATCTTCGGATATATGTCGGCGTCCAGTAAAATATCTACAGAACGAGAATCAAATAAATTATAATCGGCCAAGTGTAGATCGGGTATTTGTGCTCTTTTATCATTAAATGAGGGTATTTTTCCCGAAATAGATGGCAAAACTAAAGCTGTAGTTTCCAAAATCACCCTACTATTAATCGGACTTCCAATTTTCAAAGGGCATAATTTACGAGAAGTTTTCGAGACAGTACAATTAACACCGGAAATAGAAGCGTTAGTATAATGCACAGGGAGTTTCAAACGATTCTGCAGCCGCTCAGATAAGAAGGAAGACTCAAAAGCTGGATCTATAAGCGCCCTTGCAGAGTAAGAAACAACATGGTGAGCAATATTAACCATCGCTGTTCCTAACAAGACAGATTTGTTTTGAGCTAAGTGAAAAGCCTGACGAGGTACACACCCAGCTGATGTAGAGGGTGTAATTGTCCTGTAGCCGTAAAAGGATTGACGGACGAATTATTTGTTGAAATTGAGTTCGTCGGAGCCGAATGATTGGAGTTGTCTTCAACTCCATAAAGTATAATAAAGTATGATGATTCGAAGGCAATTCACGCACAAATGATAACGTTTCACTAATTTATACCGATCCGAAGATGACAAACTTTTGAATCGAGAACATTCGAATAACCGATGACTTTTGCTTGGACAAAGAACACAACCAGATTTTCTGGATTAATTGGATTCAGCCATACCACGGGTGGGTTTAGAAGGCGCCGAAGTGTCTGAATTGGTAAAATGAGATTTCACTTTCTTCACCGTGCGCTTGGCGGCCTCATTACTTCTCATGTCGTGCAGACACATTAAAGTTTGTACCCGTTCGGACAAAACAAGCATCTAAATATTTCCACGAAGATAAAGAAGATTTATTTTTCACAATTTGCTCTCATAAAGATTGAGTGATTTCAGTTAGCCTTTGCAAACACAATAAAACTATGATCGGATCCCAATTATCTGTCGAAATATGATAAATGGACATAGCCGACAAAAATCCATTTATGCCACGCTGCAAGGATTTAAGACTCAAACGAAAAGAATTTTCAACTGATTATGTAAGTTAATGTAAGTTAACGTACGTTAATAATTATTAACTTTAATTATTTAGCCTTACCTCGTATTAATAACACGCGCAGACAATTCGCGCATCATATTTCATCACGCCACCAACTGGTCGTTGAAATGCTGATGCGCTTATTAGTGGTGCGGGTATTCGACCAGTAAATATTGATGTTTGCTGGAAGAATGCAAAGTAAGCATTCTCTCACACTTCTGTCAAACTATATTAAGCCACAAAATTAAATAATAAATCAGATTGTTTTTACACGTCCACATAAGTGGACATCAATGCCAAAAAATCGTTGTTTTACTAATTCAAAATATCACCATAGGTGATAAACGGTAAAAACGTTAACTGGCGCCCAACAGTGAGATTTTATGAAGAAATCGCAAAAACCAAAGTGAACATCGTTTATAAGATTTTATAAAAAGTCGGAAAAGAAGTTGTAAATCGGTTATAAGATTTCATAAAAAAAAAATTACGGAAAATAAATTAAGTCTAAGTGTGGAAAACTAAGAAATAAGATTTCATAGAAATCGATTAAACAGAGTGAAACACGAACGACAATATAATAAACCAAAAGAATTTTAAGTCTAGTGTGGAAAACTAAAAAATAAGATTTCATAGAAATCGACTAAACAAAGCGAAACACAAAAGACAATATAATACACCAAAAAGAATTTTAAGTCTAGTGTGGAAAACTAAAAAATAAGATTTCATAGAAATCGACTAAATAGAGCGAAACACGAAAGACAAAGTAATACACCAACAAAAATCAAATAAAAGAAAAGTCGGTCGGACTTTCAAAATAAAGTCGGACAGACTTTAAAGAGAAAAGCCGGACGGGCTTTAAGGTAAAGTCGGACGGACTTTAGAGAAAACTGGCAGTTATCAACTCAACAAAGCAGATACTATCAACTCAACAAAGCAGATACTATCAACTCAACAAAGCAGATACTATCAACTCAACAAAGCAGTTAATATGATGAAATTAATGTAAGTACCACTTCATTTTCAAGAAACCGGTATTATTAAGTTATTTGTGTTAAACAAAAGATACTTATTTTTAATTGTTTGTGAAAAAAGACTGAATAAAAGTGAACTGAAGTTGGAAATCTGATAAATTTAAATTTGGCTTAAATAGAAAAAATGGCTACTATAGACGAACTGTAGGGTTAGTCACGGCTACTGTCGATGTTATGACAGAGGAACTTAAGGCTCAACTAAATATTATAGCAAGCCAACTTCAACAGTTGCAGATAAAAAAGGTAGAGACATACGAGCCAGTTTCATTAGGCGGTGCTACGGGAACGTCATTAGATTTGATTAAATCCCTCCCGGAATTTAAAGGGGACCTAGCAGCCTACCCGGCCTGGCGAGAAGCCGCCCATTTTGCCATTAATTACTACAAAGAAAATACGGAACCGTAGTACATGGCCATGGGTATATTTAGGAATAAAATATTTGGAACGGCAAACGACAAGTTGTCTGCCTTCAATACTATTCTAAATTTCAAAGCGATAATCGCTCGCCTTGATCAGTGTTTTGCTGATAAGAAATCGGTCCAGGTTTTAGAGAATGAACTGAGCATTTTAAGACAAGGTAAATTGTCAATTAATGAAGTTTATGATGAAGTTGATAAACACCTGACATTAATAATAAATAAAAATAAAATGACTTACTCCAACAATGAGGAGGTAAGCAAAGCTTTAAATGAGAGGGTCAGAGAAAATGCTCTTAGGACTAAGAAAGCCACTTAGTGATGTCTTATTTTCGACAAAACCTTCAGATCTGCCAACTGCATTGGCCACAGCTCAGGAATTAGAATCGGACAATCGCAGACAGGAGTTTGCGAGAGTTTTCGCGGAGGGCAGCATTGCGAACAAGTCGAAACCTAGTTATTCGCAGAATAGTCATCGAATTTTCCGGCGCACAGCGCCGAATGCTCATAAATCTAAGACAAATAAACAAGATATCGTACAGATGGAAGTTGACCCAGGGTCATCAATGTTTAGACGTCCCACTGCTTTTAATTCAAATAACAACCGAAATGCTTATCAAAATAATACAAAGCGGGAGCGGGAAATGGATTCTGGGAGAAGTGCGCCTCTCCAGAAACAGCAGAGAGTAAATTATATTAATGCGGAGGAAGAATCAGAGGACTCAACCTTTGAGGAGGATTTCCCTCAGGATGAGGACGACGAAGATCATGTCGTGGAAGAGTTGCATTTTTTAGAGTAAAACCGCTCCTACCTTTTATAATACAGACTATAAACGGAAGGGAGCTAAAATTGTTAATAGACACTGGTTCATCAAAAAATTTCATTAAACCATTAGACGGACAAATTAATGCAGTACATTTGAGTAAACCCTTTAATGTCAAAACACTAAATGGCACGAACACCATCGAAAAAAATACACTATGGTTTCATTTGGACATATCACGACATTTTATTTGATTGACACACTAAGGACTTTTGACGGAATAATAGGATATGAGTTCTTGAAGCAAATCAATTGCAAATTGGACACTGGAAACGACACTCTGACATATGACAAAAATAAAACAGCTATATCAAAAAATTGTGAGCAAATAAACTTTCACGCTATAGATCAGGAATCCGTACCTGACTCTGTGGTGGAGGATTTTAGCAGGGTTATTAGGGCTAATGCCAATGCCTTTGCAGATCCAAATCGAGCTCTACCCTACAACACAAGCGTTGAAGCAACCATAAAAACAAAAACCGAAGAACCAATTTACTCGAGATCCTATCCATACCCAGTACAAATGGCGGATTTCGTAAACAAAGAAATCGAATCGCTTCTTAGCGATGGAATTATTAGGAAATCATTTTCCGCATATAATTCCCCGGTACTGGTTGTGAGAAAAAAGGGTACCGACGACAATGGGAATCCTAACCACAGGTTAGTGATTGACTTCAGGAATCTAAATGAACAAACTGACAACGACAAATATCCCATGCCCGAAATTCCGATATTGCTATCTACGTTAGGAAGATCGTCGTACTTCACGACACTAGACCTTAAATCAGGATACCACCAGATTTGACTAGCTGAACGCGACAGAAGTAAAACAGCGTTTAGTGTCAATAACGGCAAATATAAATTTTGTAGACTACCATTTGGGTTAAAAAATGCGCCGAGTATTTTTCAGCGCACGATAGATGATATATTGCGAGAACATATTGGAAAAATATGTCAAGTTTATATGGACGACATTATTATTTTCTCACCTGATGAAAGGAGTCATTTAGAACATATTAACATAATAATGAAAAACATTAGTGAAGCAGGAATGAGGATATCTGCTTCGAAATCTAAATTCTTTAGACGAGAAGTAGAGTTTCTCGGTTACATTGTAACCAGGGAAGAATCAGGACATGTCCAGATAAAGTTAGAGCTATTAAGGAATTTCCAAAACCTGAAAATTTGAAAAGTCTCCGATCGTTCTTAGGCCTTTCAGGTTTCTATAGGAGATTTATAAAGGATTATGCAGTTATTGCTAAACCTCTAATTAGATTGTTAGAGGCCGAAAATGGTAACATCTCGGCGAAGAAATCAAAGGGTGTAAGAATAGATTTGAAAGAAGAATTCTTTCATCAGAAGATGTTATTCTAGCATATCCTGACTTTGAAAAGAAGTTCGAACTAACAACGGACGCTTCTGCAATTGCTCTTGGAGCAGTTTTAGCACAAGATGGTAGACCAATAACCATGATATCTAGGACTTTGTCTGCAACCGAAGCAAACTATGCTGCAAACGAACGAGAGTTACTCGCAATCGTCTGGGCATTGAAACGGTGTTTCAGATATATATATAAATATGAATATATATATATATATATATATATATATATATATTTTTTTTTTTTGAAATTTTCTTCATTTTGGAAGATTTGTACCACCCATTTTTTATCCATTATTCAATATAATTCAATTCTTTTGGATTTTTTTCTTTCTTATAATATTTTGTGGTTTTCGGCGTTCATAATTTTTTTTTTTTTAATTTTCCGTATTGTCGTTTCTGATTCCTCTTACATTAATTTCGAATAATTTTTGTGAGCATTTGTTGACGGTTTTCAAAATTAAAAAATGTCATCCCATCCAATATTTTCCACCCACACCTTTTGCATAACCATTTTAGCTGACAGAACTTCCCATTTTGTGTAGGTAGGTTTTCCACGATAGGAGCCACTTCGAAGTAAAACGTATCCAAATGTGCATTCTACTTTATTACTAACGGCTTAGAACTACTACATTCCACAAAGGACAATATTTTCTGATCTATCAGTCGATCAGGAGAAATACCATCTATAATCGATCTATTGTTTGCTGTCCACTTCCGAAGTTCGAACCTGGCGATTATTAGCTGATTCCTAGCCGCAACCGCCGTCTGTAAGTGTGATCCCGCTAACACGTCATCAACGTACATACATTTGCGCAAAATATTTGCCGCGAGGGGAAACTCGGTCTCAGTGTCTTCCGCAATTTGTAATAGCGTTCTAATTGCTAATTGTGGCGCACAATTCAGAATCTTGTACCGGTTTCGAGGGGGAATCACGGAAGAGAATTCTCTGGAATGGTGTATGTTTCGGATCGACGCGAATTTGCCGGTACATCTGAGTAATGTCCGAGTTAAAAACAAATTTGAAAATACGCCACCGCACGATTAACAAAACTAAGTCCATTTGCAGGGTGGACCCACATAAAGCAAGTCGTTTAGACTATTCCCGCTAAGAGTTTTGAAAGAAGCATTAAAAACCACCCGAATCTTAGTGGTCTGATTATCCGGATCTATGACACGGTGGTGAGGTAAATAACAAGATAAAATATTGCGAGGAGAATTTGGGGAGACTAACCTCATGTGACAAAGATCTAAACATTCTTACTTTGTCATAAAAAATCTTCACGTCCGATTTTCTCAATAAAGACGTTTCACTCCGAACATATTGCTTCAAAATTAGATCGCGCGAGGACCCTAAGAAATCATTGATGATATGTCTGGTTTTATTGGAAGAGTCACTATGTATCTACCGTCCGACATTCTACGCGTTGTTTTGAAATAGTTATCTTCACAAAACCGATCCGAGGGAGACATAAATTTCCGTTTGGGAGGTTCCTCTAACTCCCAGAACCGTGAAAGAGTTTTATTCAGATTGTCTTCTTCTATGACGTCGATTTTAGTCGCGAAAGTTCGGACTTCAGTAATGGGAACCGGACCAGTAACTAGCCATCGAAATATAAAATGTTCAGCCAACAAATTGCCAGAAAGGATAGAAAAGGATAATTTTCAAAGGATAATTTTCAAAGGCATAATTTACGAGAAGTTTTCGAGACAATACAATTAACACCGGAAATAGAAGCGTTAGTATAATGCACAGGGAGTTTCATACGATTCTGCAGCCGCTCAGATAAGAAGGAAGACTCAAAAGCTGGATCTATAAGCGCCCTTGCAGAGTAAGAAACAACATGGTGAGCAATATTAACCATCGCTGTTCCTAACAAGACAGATTTGTTTTGAGCTAAGTGAAAAGCCTGACGAGGTACACACCCAGCTGATGTAGAGGGTGTAATTGTCCTGTAGCCGTAAAAGGATTGACGGACGAATTATTTGTTGAAATTGAGTTCGTCGGAGCCGAATAATTGGAGTTGTCTTCAACTCCATAAATTATAATAAAGTATGATGCGGTTGATTACATTTCAAACAATGGCGATCACTATCACACTTTTTTACTTCGGTCCCTTTTCGAAGGCAATTCACGCACAAATGATAACGTTTCACTAATTTATACCGATCCGAAGATGACAAACTTTTGAATCGAGAACATTCGAATAACCGATGACTTTTGCTTGGACAAAGAACACAACCAGATTTTCTGGATTAATTGGATTCAGCCATACCACGGGTGGGTTTAGAAGGCGCCGAAGTGTCTGAATTGGTAAAATGAGATTTCACTTTCTTCACCATGCGCTTGGCGGCCTCATTACTTCTCATGTCGTGCAGACACATTAAAGTTTGTACCCGTTCGGACAAAAAAAGCATCTAAATATTTCCACGAAGATAAAGAAGATTTATATTTCACAATTTGCTCCCATAAAGTTTGAGTGATTTCAGTTAGCCTTTGCAAACACAATAAAACTATGATCGGATCCCAATTATCTGTCGAAATATGATAAATGGACATAGCCGACAAAAATCCATTTATGCCACGCTGCAAGGATTTAAGACTCAAACGAAAAGAATTTTCAACTGATTATGTAAGTTAACGTAAGTTAACGTACGTTAATAATTATTAACTTTAATTATTTAGCCTTACCTCGTATTAATAACACGCGCAGACAATTCGCGCATCATATTTCATCACGCCACCAACTGGTCGTTGAAATGCTGATGCGCTTATTAGTGGTGCGGGTATTCGACCAGTAAATATTGATGTTTGCTGGAAGAATGCAAAGTAAGCATTCTCTCACATTTTTGTCAAACTATATTAAGCCACAAAATTAAATAATAAATCAGATTGTTTTTACACGTCCACATAAGTGGACATCAATCCCAAAAAATCGTTGTTTTACTAATTCAAAATATCACCATAGGTGATAAACGGTAAAAACGTTAACTGGCGCCCAACAGTGAGATTTTATGAAGAAATCGCAAAAACCAAAGTGAACATCGTTTATAAGATTTTATAAAAAGTCGGAAAAGAAGGTGTAAATCGGTTATAAGATTTCATAAAAAAAATCAAAACTAAGAAATAAGATTTCATAGAAATCGATTAAACAGAGTGAAACACGAACGACAATATAATAAACCAAAAGAATTTTAAGTCTAGTGTGGAAAACTAAAAAATAAGATTTCATAGAAATCGACTAAACAAAGCGAAACACAAAAGACAATATAATACACCAAAAAGAATTTTAAGTCTAGTGTGGAAAACTAAAAAATAAGATTTCATAGAAATCGACTAAATAGAGCGAAACACGAAAGACAAAGTAATACACCAACAAAAATCAAATAAAAGAAAAGTCGGTCGGACTTTCAAAATAAAGTCGGATAGACTTTAAAGAGAAAAGCCGGAAGGGCTTTAAGGTAAAGTCGGACGGACTTTAGAAAAAACTGGCAGTTATCAACTCAACAAAGCAGATACTATCAACTCAACAAAGCAGTTAATATGATGAAATTAATGTAAGTACCACTTCATTTTCAAGAAACCGGTATTATTAAGTTATTTGTGTTAAACAAAAGATACTTATTTTTAATTGTTTGTGAAAAAAGACTCAATAAAAGTGAACTGAAGTTGGAAATCTGATAAATTTAAATTTGGCTTAAATAGAAAAAATGGCTACTATAGACGAACTGTAGGGTTAGTCACGGCTACTGTCGATGTTATGACAGAGGAACTTAAGGCTCAACTAAATATTATAGCAAGCCAACTTCAACAGTTGCAGATAAAAAAGGTGGAGACATACGAGCCAGTTTCATTAGGCGGTGCTACGGGAACGTCATTAGATTTGATTAAATCCCTCCCGGAATTTAAAGGGGACCTAGCAGCCTACCCGGCCTGGCGAGAAGCCGCCCATTTTGCCATTAATTACTACAAAGAAAATACGGAACCGTAGTACATAGCCATGGGTATATTTAGGAATAAAATATTTGGAACGGCAAACGACAAGTTGTCTGCCTTCAATACTATTCTAAATTTCAAAGCGATAATCGCTCGCCTTGATCAGTGTTTTGCTGATAAGAAATCGGTCCAGGTTTTAGAGAATGAACTGAGCATTTTAAGACAAGGTAAATTGTCAATTAATGAATTTTATGATGAAGTTGATAAACACCTGACATTAATAATAAATAAAAATAAAATGACTTACTCCAACAATGAGGAGGTAAGCAAAGCTTTAAATGAGAGGGTCAGAAAAAATGCTCTTAGGACTAAGAAAGCCACTTAGTGATGTCTTATTTTCGACAAAACCTTCAGATCTGCCAACTGCATTGGCCACAGCTCAGGAATTAGAATCGGACAATCGCAGACAGGAGTTTGCGAGAGTTTTCGCGGAGGGCAGCATTGCGAACAAGTCGAAACCTAGTTATTCGCAGAATAGTCATCGAATTTTCCGGCGCACAGCGCCGAATGCTCATAAATCTAAGACAAATAAACAAGATATCGTACAGATGGAAGTTGACCCAGGGTCATCAATGTTTAGACGTCCCACTGCTTTTAATTCAAATAACAACCGAAATGCTTATCAAAATAATACAAAGCGGGAGCGGGAAATGGATTCTGGGAGAAGTGCGCCTCTCCAGAAACAGCAGAGAGTAAATTATATTAATGCGGAGGAAGAATCAGAGGACTCAACCTTTGAGGAGGATTTCCCTCAGGATGAGGACGACGAAGATCATGTCGTGGAAGAGTTGCATTTTTTAGAGTAAAACCGCTCCTACCTTTTATAATACAGACTATAAACGGAAGGGAGCTAAAATTGTTAATAGACACTGGTTCATCAAAAATTTCATTAAACCATTAGACGGACAAATTAATGCAGTACATTTGAGTAAACCCTTTAATGTCAAAACACTAAATGGCACGAACACCATCGAAAAAAATACACTATGGTTTCATTTGGACATATCACGACATTTTATTTGATTGACACACTAAGGACTTTTGACGGAATAATAGGATATGAGTTCTTGAAGCAAATCAATTGCAAATTGGACACTGGAAACGACACTCTGACATATGACAAAAATAAAACAGCTATATCAAAAAATTGTGAGCAAATAAACTTTCACGCTATAGATCAGGAATCCGTACCTGACTCTGTGGTGGAGGATTTTAGCAGGGTTATTAGGGCTAATGCCAATGCCTTTGCAGATCCAAATCGAGCTCTACCCTACAACACAAGCGTTGAAGCAACCATAAAAACAAAAACCGAAGAACCAATTTACTCGAGATCCTATCCATACCCAGTACAAATGGCGGATTTCGTAAACAAAGAAATCGAATCGCTTCTTAGCGATGGAATTATTAGGAAATCATTTTCCGCATATAATTCCCCGGTACAGGTTGTGAGAAAAAAGGGTACCGACGACAATGGGAATCCTAACCACAGGTTAGTGATTGACTTCAGGAAACTAAATGAACAAACTGACAACGACAAATATCCCATGCCCGAAATTCCGGTATTGCTATCTACGTTAGGAAGATCGTCGTACTTCACGACACTAGACCTTAAATCAGGATACCACCAGATTCGACTAGCTGAACGCGACAGAAGTAAAACAGCGTTTAGTGTCAATAACGGCAAATATAAATTTTGTAGACTACCATTTGGGTTAAAAAATGCGCCGAGTATTTTTCAGCGCACGATAGATGATATATTGCGAGAACATATTGGAAAAATATGTCAAGTTTATATGGACGACATTATTATTATTTAGAACATATTAACATAATAATGAAAAAAATTAGTGAAGCAGGAATGAGGATATCTGCTTCGAAATCTAAATTCTTTAGACGAGAAGTAGAGTTTCTCGGTAACATTGTAACCAGGGAAGGAATCAGGACATGTCCAGATAAAGTTAGAGCTATTAAGGAATTTCCAAAACCTGAAAATTTGAAAAGTCTCCGATCGTTCTTAGGCCTTTCAGGTTTCTATACGAGATTTATAAAGGATTATGCAGTTATTGCTAAACCTCTAATTAGATTGTTAGAGGCCGAAAATGGTAACATCTCGGCGAAGAAATCAAAGGGTGTAAGAATAGATTTGAAAGAAGATGCATTAGCAGCATTCGAAAAATTGAAACAAATTCTTTCATCAGAAGATGTTATTCTAGCATATCCTGACTTTGAAAAGAAGTTCGAACTAACAACGGACGCTTCTGCAATCGCTCTTGGAGCAGTTTTAGCACAAGATGGTAGACCAATAACCATGATATCTAGGACTTTGTCTGCAACCGAAGCAAACTATGGTGCAAACGAACGAGAGTTACTCGCAATCGTCTGGGCATTGAAACGGTGTTTCATATATATATATATATATATATAAATATGAATATATATATATATATATATATATATATATATATATATATATATATATATATATATATATATATATATATATATATATTCATATATATATATATATATATATTCATATTTATATATATATATATATATATATATATATATATATATATATATATATATTTACATATTTTTGAAATTTTCTTCATTTTGGAAGATTTGTACCACCCATTTTTTATCCATTATTCAATATAATTCAATTCTTTTGGATTTTTTTCTTTCTTTTAATATTTTGTGGTTTTCGGCGTTCATAGTTTTTTTTTTTAATTTTCCGTATTGTCGGTTCTGATTCCTCTTACATAAATTTCGAATAATTTTTGTGAGCATTTGGATCTCTTCTCCTCTGATGCTCAAATTAAACTCGAGGCTCATTATAATGCCTTAAATCATGAGGAGATTCATCGATATGATTTAAAGGCTCGTAGTGAGGAAATTTAGAAACTGGGGTACAGGCACATGATATGTTTGGAAAGTGCTTGAATTATTTGATGTTTTCCGCCGACGCCAAGAAAGAAGATATAGATTCGGTTGATAGTGAATGTGAGGTTTCGTATCAGACTTTCTTAAGATATTTGTCAGCAATTAGAAGAAAGTTGGGCCAGCTCAAAATAAGTGGTGAAACTTCCATAAATTCAACCCTAGATGGTTCGATTGTCTCTCTATTGCAACAATCGGTTTCAACTCCACTAGAAACACGAGTTAACATCAGTTCGGCTACTAAAGCATCGCATGAAGTTGGAATTCAAGTGAATTCTTCGGGACCATCCGTTAGAAGTCTTGATTTTGGGTCAATTCCAAGTGAAAGCGTTCATAACCTTGCTCTTCCTCCATGTGACACGGTCGATTATGAGGGCGATTTTCATTCTTGGCCCACATTCCGAGATTTATTTACAGCCAGGCTGAGCGATATCGAGCGCTGATGTCGTTTGGTTCGGAAGAGTAGTGGAGAGGCTCGCGAGATAGTTTCTTAATTTCCATTAACTAATCGTAGTTTTGGTCTCGCATGGAAATCTTTGAAAGAAACTTACGACTAAGACACTGAGACCGAGTTTCCCCTCGCGGCAAATATTTTGCGCAAATGTATGTACGTTGATGACGTGTTAGCGGGATCACACTTACAAACGGCGGTTGCGGCTAGGAATCAGCTAATATTCGCCAGGTTCGAACTTCGGAAGTGGACAGCAAACAATAGATCGATTCTAGATGGTATTTCTCCTGATCGACTGATAGATCAGAAAATATTGTCCTCTGCGGAAGCCGTTAGTAATAAAGAAGAATGCACATTTGGATACGTTTTACTTCGAAGTGGCTCCTATCGTGGAAAAGCTACCTACACAAAATGGGAAGTTCTGTCAGCTAAAATGGTTATGCAAAAGTTGTGGTTGGAAAATATTGGATATTGACCCCCTTTTACTTGCCACAGGTGTCGATTGGCGCCAATTTGTTAATTCCTACACAGATGTTAATATGTTAAGAATTCCAAGATGAGTTCCGTATACTCCCAACTGTTCTGCTGAACTCCATGTTTTTTCAGATGCTTCGAAAAAAGCATATGCGAGAGTAATCTATATTCGTATTGAGTCTCCTAGTATTGAGTATATATATATATATATATATATATATATATATATATATATATATATATATATATATATATATATATATATATATATATATATATATATATTTATATATATATATATATATATATATATATATATATATATATATATATATATATATATATATAATTAAAAAATCTCCTTTATATTAAAATATAAAAATATATTTATATTTAAACATAAATTAAATATTAATATAAATATATATAGAATATTTTTATTCAAACACTCGCGTTTATGCTCACTAAAATGACGGTACGTACCTTTTAGTGATGACTGAATAATTTTATGGGAGTAAATGATGATTATGATGAGTGTTGGGAGTTGATGATTTTACTGGTTGGCTGTGTTAACGACGTTAAACCTGTTAATGAAATTTTTTTTTTTTAATTTTGATGTTGCTAAAAAGTTCGAGCGTCGAGCAGTGGACCGTAGGGGGAAATATAAAAACAAAGAGAGAAATATAAAAAGGGAGATGAAGTTAAGGGTTTTTTATAATATATATGTAACTATTTTATCATAGTTTGGTCAGTAGTAACGATATTACCTTTGACAAAAATATGCCTTTCTATGCACAACGATATGTGCTTGCAAACAATACTCCGGGTGTAGTCTGTCCGAATGACAGTGAAATACTACTTGATGTCTAAAGGAGGCGGCAAAACGAATGACAACTAATTAGTAGTTAAAATGTCAAAAACGCTAGCACAATTAGGGACCAAATAAAAATAATGGTCAAAAAACCAATTTTTAATGCAATTCTAAATTAAACACTTGCTCTTACATGTATTGTTCTACCACGACGGAACCGAAGCAAAACTTTTCTACCATTCAGTTTTTACAATTAATTAATTTCCCACTTTTCAACCATAACCAAAAAAAAAGAAAATAGAGTTTCGTACCCCCAATTATGGACTCCAGACAAAAAAGATTGCTGATAATTATCGTTACAAAGTCGAACTGTTTATTTTGAAGTTTCTGTTCTCTTTTAAAGGTGGAATCTTATTTTCTATCCTGAGGGTCATTTGTTTGGCGGTCTCTGCGTACTGGAGTGCCGTTTTACAATATAGCAGCTTTTTAAGATTTAATGAATTCGGCCCATATAACACAAAAGCAACATTGGTGGATAGTTAATACCCATGTTTAGTGGTGTAGAGAACCATTGAAATCTACAAAAATTGTTGCAGTTGTAAATGATAACTTTTGGTGGATATCCAAATTAATGAGAATAATGTTAGAGCATAAGGGCTGCTATATAATTGCTTTATTTATTATAATCAAATGCAGCAAAAATCCATATAGGAGGAAAAAAAAAAAAGGAAGAAACAGAACTCATATGTTTTCAAAGCATTAAGGACAACATAGTCTTTTAAAAGCACGATGATACATAAACCCAAATATATTGCTCTAAAAAGAAAACTTCTTATTTGAGATTACAAGGAGACCTGTTTTTTCATTCCGCTAAACTTCTCATTTTTAATGAAAGTTCCCTTTTTGGTGATGAATAATTACGGGGTGATATGGACTTAAACAACATTTCTATACAATATTGTTGCTGCTCTGTGTGTCGCAATAATAATCCTATAATTTAAATAAGGAAAATGTATCCACATGACAGCAAAGACTTCTGCAAAATAAGATGTTGATCAGATGATAGTGGAAGAAGGAAGATGACCAATTATTGTAATTGTATCAGATGTTATCGTAATCACCCCATGGCTTTATATTTGTAGTTTATATCAAAATATGTGTTTATGATGATTGTTTTGTTGCGTGTAACATATCTAAGTTTCATTTTTCAGACATCTTGATTTAACTCTCTAATTTTCCTGAAATGTACATTTTTTCTCCGATCAATATCTCTTTTTTGGTTAACAGGTAATTGTTTTTGATAAAAATAAATGAATAGAGTAAATTGACTACTAAGTTTTTTTGTAGTTCTGGTTCTCATTGGTATCCACATTAATTACTTTTCATTTTGTTCTGATTTAATTCCTGTATTTTTTTGGGTTCGTTCGCTCCTACGCCTCTTAACACCCACCCCTGCAGACCGAGAGGTCGCCTTGCTATACGTAGAGAGCGCGCACCACCAAAGTAAGGCGGGTTAGCAATGATTTCACACCGGCTACAGAAAATACATCAGCCAGTGAATAAAATAAGAGAAAAGTTACAGAAGAAACACACACAAATTAGTAAACTTGAATTAACAATGTACCTATTTCTTCAATCGCTGCTCATTGGCAGCGTCTACTGTACCGGAAAGAGAAATGTAGATCAAATGTTCAATGGCTGCGTCTACTGTACCGCAAACGGAAATGAAGATCAAATGTAAGATGATCAAGCGGCTCAGTAATGTATAAAAGACTTTCAACATAATATATACAACTACTACTCAAAGGCGAGTTCTACTAGTTCCGCTTGGGGAGATGTAGATAAGATGGATGCCGCAAAATGCGATTGGAGAATTTAGAACAAAAACATTTAACGAATACTCATTGGACAAATATTATAAAATTACATAGGTAGAACAGGCATCTTTAATATATTCAACGAATTAATTAATCAAATAGCATTTGTTTAAGTTAGATATTTTTATTTTATCAAGGTCAACCTTTGTGACCTACGCGATCATTAAAATCTGCAAACTCATCAATGTTACATCCTTGTAACATTACACTGCTGATTTTAACGATTATAGATTCGTTTAATTTTTTGCTGGCTTCTCCCCACCTCTCAACGTCGCTCATTCGTTTTTTTGGTTCGTGGTTAACCTGTGTCGCTATATTTAAAACTCTGCAAAATCGTTGCATTTACAGGTAAAATCGTTGCCAAAAATCTTATATTAATTAATAAAATCTATGCATTTGACTCTTGGTCAAATACTGAGAAAAAACTTAAACTAACGTGTTTTTATTTCTTGGTTTATTTGTTTCTATTTACATTGACGTAAACATTTGGTCTCTTCGAGCCGCGTATCGAGTCTGTGTTGTTGGAACTCTTTTAATTGGTGTGTTTGCTCTCATTTTACTGCAAAACAATTATCATCCATCCACACATACATTCATACAGTCCATCCATCATTTTTCTACCTTTGATTTCATCAAAAAACAGGTACGTAGTGTTCGAAGTCACAATACCGAAATATTAAAAAAGAAATTGAAAGTGGAAAATAACAATACAAGTGTCATTGATCTTTTTTTGGCATCTTACAACGCGTCGCACATCCCTTCCCGCATCGATCAGTTTCGTGTACTTCTACCACGAACATAACTATGAACAAGTGCAAAAAAGAAACAAGTCAAACATAACCAAAAGGGATTGAGTTACATTTATTTTATTTGTGAGAAATATATTGAATAAACGTATTTTTCCGTTGAAATTATGAAGCAAAAGTTTATATTAATAAATTCGTTGAATTATAAAAAGTGATTTATATATTCTTGCCAAAATATTCGGAAAATTTCATTAAATTTTTGTGCCAAAATTACATTTAATTACTTTCCCTTCTCTTCATTTGCATAAAAATCCCTTTAAGTTTGTTTGGAAATTAGCAAGTGACAACAGAACGACACGAATAAACATACATTCATACACATACGCTCATCTAATTGAGTCGATCGGCCGGTCTGTTTTGTGGTCAGTTGTGTAGTCAGTCTGTCGCTTGCTTGGTGGTTGTATTAAATATTTATATTTAAATATAAAAATATATTAAATGTTTATATAAATATATATAGAAGACTTTTATTCAAACACTCGCGTTTATGTAATGTATATATATACTGGCGATGCTCAAGAAACAGACCTCGAATCAGTATAAAGTCAATACAATGCTGCATTTAAATACAATGCTGTCAAAGTCATTGCTTCAACAAATAGAAAATTGGATCAGCTTAGTGCTTCTCAAAAGCCCTCCAATTCTTCTTCAATCTCTGAATCGAAAGCTCTGATCATTTATTCCAAACAAATCATCCATCGAATTTAAACTTTAACTTTGCTCTTCCGCTTTGCGATATTGATGTTTTTTAATGGTGGAAGAATTCTTGGCCTACGTTCAGCGATATTTTTTCGGCAGTTTTTATCAACAACCACCGCCTTAGTAACATTGATTAACTATGGTACTTGTGAAAAAACTAGTGGTGAAGCAAAGGATGTCATTTCAAAGTTCCCTTTGATGCATTGAAGTTTTGATTAAGCCTGGCTGGCATTAAAGGAGTCATATGACAATGTTAACAATCAACTAAAATTGCTTTTTGATCTTCGTGTTCTTGACAATGGGTCATCTACGTGCTTAAAAAATTAATGGATGCATATCAGCTATGGCGGTGTACGACGTTTCTACGAACGATAGGGATCCCATATTAGTCTTTTTCTGCATATAAAGATTACCTAAAAACACCGTCTCATTGTGGGAACAGGCGGCCAAAAAAACGGCATTGTCATCTTGGAAGGGATTCAAACCCTTACGTGCCTCCGAGATATTCGTGGCATAGATTCCTCTAGAAAATCTGAAAAGAAGGTGCGAGCTCTTTTTACGAATACAGCTCCTTCTACTACGTCTTCTCATGGGCCTTCAGTTAGAGTGTGCGTTCTTTGCCCGAAATTGGTTCATCCATTGCGTTTATGTCCAGAATTCAGTAAATTATCAGTGGAAGGTCGCTTTATAGTACTCAAAACGGTTCAATTGTTATATTAAATGTCTTACGATTGGTCTGAGGTTAAAAAATGTGTAAGTAAACATAACTGTAAATGCAACAAGCGGCCTCACACACTCTCACATCGTGCGATGTCCAACCTTGCAGTCCCGTTCCATCCACGACTTCTTCAAAGTCGATTTCAAACCAACCTTCTTCCCAATCAATCAGTGCGAATTCAAATCTTCCCTCGACTTCGTCAGGTGTATCGCACTCTGCCAATAGGCAAGTGTATCACATATCTCACAACAAAAATGTTATATTAGGTACAGCAATGATCTATTTAACTCATCAAGGCATAACATACCCTGCTCATGCCTTAATTAACCCAGCTTCTGAAGCTTTCTTCATTACTGAAAACTTATTACGTCGTCTTGTAATTTCTACTAAGTCGACACAATTTACTTTTTCTGGCATTAACCAAACATCGTCCAATACATCAAGAGGATTGTATTCCTTATGCATAGGCTGCCTCATCGATACATCCAAATTCATGGAATTGTCAACATTAGGGGTTCCCACTATTTCTGGTAATTTACCAACTTTTTCATTTGGTACTGACTTAAATACCTGTTTGCCAAATATTCGTTTGGCTGATAGAATTTTCTTTGAATGTAGATTAGTTATCTAGTTATTAGTTATCGTAATCTACTCACTTCTTGTATTCTGGAAAGTGGACGAACCTCCACAGCGCACAATTCTGTCTCCCTCGGCCAAAATTTGTGAGGAAAATTACAAAAATACAACATGTCGTGACTCAGATGGCTATATATTTTGTCAAACTTCCAATTATACCAGAATTCGCAGGTCAGCTTGGTCATTCCAGGACCAAATGTTTATGTGAGTTTTTCGTGATGAGGCTTCCCTCATTAGAAAAGCACAAATTAAAGATATTTACGATGGGGTGGTCCGGGAATATTTAGAATTAGACCACATGAGACTGGTTTCGACTTCGTCAGCAAGCTCTACGGATTGCCACCTACCTCACCATCCGGTCATTAATCAAAATGGCGTGTGGTTTTCAATGCCTCGAACAAGACTTCTAATGGGAATAGTCTAAATGATAACCTTTATATCGGCCCATCTCTTCAGTTGGACTAAGTCCTCCTCAAGATTTTGAACTTTAAACCGTAACATTCGAAGTAAATTATGCTGCATATCTTACCATTCGGACTTTATTACAATTGGCTAGTTGCACATATCCTTCGGAAGTGCATTTACTTAGATTACGTGTTAACCAGCAATTTGGAGACAGCGCATAAATCTAGACACCAGCAGATTGGTGCTCTATCTTCCGCAAAATTTTAATTACGTAAATGGACAGCCAATCGCAGTATTTACAACCACTTCCTTCAGACCATCTTTACGACCCTCAGCTTCTAACGTTCGTGGAAGCTAGCTGTTCAAAATCACTGGGTATTCGTTGGAATGCATAGCTGGACCATTTTTATTTCACAGTAAACGTGCTGGAACATCGGTCCAAATACACTAAACGGGAAGTTTTGTAAACTATCGCAAAATTGTTTGATCCAGTTGGATGGCTAGGACCAGTTATAGTGGTCGAAAAAATAATCATGCAACGTATTTGCCCTTTACAGGTAGATATTGCAAAATTACAAAAGCTTGTGTTTGTGTTCTTGTGTGCTTTTCTACTAATGACGTTAAATACAATTCGTAATAAGCTCCGATTCAAGTTTCAATACCAAGAACTTGCATGGATGTTTAATCCAGCCGGAGCTCCACATATGGGTGGACTCTGGGAAGCTGCTGTCAAAACCTTTTAAACTCATTTTCGAAAAATGACTAAAAATCCTATATTTAGATTTGAAGAGTTTTCCACAATACTAACAAGAATTGAAGCTTGTTGAAATTCTCGTCCTCTCCGTCCTATGAGTGATAGTTTTGATTCTACGGTAGCCTTTATGTCTGGACATTTTCTGTTTTTTTTTTTTTTCAATGAATATCTTTTGATATCGTGAGCCGGTATCAAAAACTGAAAGCGCTCTTTCAAAAATTCTAAAAACTTTAGCACGATGGTCGCTTCTCTCCCAATTGTGGATGACAACATCCCTATGTCAGATGAGGAGAGAGAGTCGAAGATAATAATGTTTCTCCATTAGGATCACAAGATTCAGATTTAAAAAAAATTATCGAAGATCCTAATCAGGGGTCTGCTCCGGATCTTCAAGCCTGCCTAACCAGCCCATCGGTTGACATAAACCTGGTTGCTTCTCCTCACCGGGAGAATAGCACACCAACTATAGCTCTAACCAGCACCGTAATGGTTGTCTCTCCTCATTCGGAGAATAGCATGGCAACAATTTTCACAACTTCGCGATCTTCGTCCTAGATGACGGTTGATACCCTTCCGGTATTTCTGCCCACTAACGGAAAAGTAGGATCCTCTTCTCCTCATCGGGAGATTGCACGGGCGCGTTCTGCATCAACTTGGACTATTCCTTTGGCGTCTTCCCATTGGGAGTTTGCACACGCCATTGATGAAAAAACATCAAGTAGTACGGCCATTATTCCTTGTGGTAATCAACCAATGGCATGATCTAATCGTCCTCAGCGTCCGAAATACCTAATGTGCATGCAGAGGCATTTCTTGAAGTATTGTCCTGATTTTCATAAGCTTCCTTGTGTAAAACAAATCGATTTGTTTTAATTGCTGGCCCGTTCCCACATTTTCAGAGATTCCTTCAGTCTTCGACGATGCAAGAAGTGTGGCAGTAACCACCACACCCATCTCCATTCCAACCAAATACTCCATAGAAATGGACGCCCATCAGGTAGTAGAGACTGTACGTCTCGTGCATTTAATTCCTCGCCCTCGTCCAATTCTATTTCGTCCGCTAAAAGAAAGACCTCTGCTAAACGTCGGTCTGTGCACTCTCTCATAGTTCAATCCATACAGCCTATTGTGACTCTGGGGCCAACAATGATGGTACAAATTGTTCTTCCGGACCGAAAAGTGCCAGTTCGAGCGCTATTGGATCCTTGTGCTGGACATAGTCGTATTTGCTCCACGCTGACTAGTAAACCCCAGGTCAGCTCCTTAAACATTGGCCATGATTTTTTCTGCTCCAGACCTAATAAAGAACCATTATGCTGGCAATGAACTAGCAGATCCCGAATTCTACAAGTCCGCTCATATCGTACTAATTCTTGGTCCCGATGTGTACCCGAAGGTTATTAAATCTCAAATAAAATCGAGTTCAGGGTTTTCTTGGGTTCAACTTACTATCTTCGTGCTACTTCGTTGATTAGAACAACAATTAAACATTGTAAACTGTGCATATCTTCCTCCCGAAAGACCTAAGAAGAGAATCATCCTAACCAATGTTGTCGAGCCAAATACTTTGCATAATCGTTTTGGTGACCACTAAAACAGTTCCTGGCTATCCAACTGCATCAAATTATTTTGCGATAGTTGACCAAAACTTCCCAATTGGTCCAATCGAACCGGATATTCCAGCCCTCTTGGACGCTTCGGGAATCCCCAACATACAGTTTATTAATCCTGCATTACAAGGTACGTATAGTGCAGTGTTTTCAAATGAGTTCGCGTTATTAAATTACCTCGACAAGAACAAAACATTCGGTTTTGGTTAGGTCCAAAGGTCGTTGTAAAGCGTAACATTTTTCTTTTGTGTTTCTTTTCCCGCCAATCGTCGGCTTCTAATTTGGATGTTTGCATTCAAAACAAAATTCAAAAATAAAATTTTTCTATAAATCTTTTGCTAATTTTCGTTTTGTTTTGGTTCATGTAAAACAACAAAACTTTAATTATTTCGTTTCGTTGATACGTTCTTTATTTGGCGTGGTTAACTACATTGCAATATAATTCTTTTTTTTTTTTTGTCTGTCCGCTGTAATATTGCATATTGTTGTTTTTTACATTTATTCTCTTTTTCTCGATGTAACAACAGTCAAATTTAATTTATGTTTTGTTTGTCACAGACAACTCTATTTGATTATCCACCAATATCACTGCTGTCTTTGCTGTTGTACTCTGATCAGCACTTGTTGTTTGTTAGATAAGTGGACGAACATAACAAGCGTGTCCGTTTAGTTTGAGTAGCTACACTACATTGGTCGATCAGCTCTGTTTTTTATATTAGTTGGTATTGGGTGTAAAATTATATAAATCGTTGCATTTATTTATTAATAATGTTGGCAAATTAATTAAATAAAAATAAAATTCTTATTTAATTTATTTTTGTGTTTTTCTCAAAAATTGATTATAATTATGGCCTTCGCTCCTCTGCAGACTTTCATAAGAGCATCTGACGCTCTGACAGAATTTGGTGCACACATCGGAGCAATAAAAGGTGACTATTTAGATATTACTATTTAAGAGGAAATGAAGAGCAAGCTAGAAAACGTATGTCAATCGGTCCATAAGTCGTTACGAAACTTAGAAAATTCCGAAAATGTTACTAAGGAATATCTGCATTTGGTAGGGATTAAATATAATGTTTCTATTAACATTTACACAAGTGCAAGGACAACAATCGATAGAATAATTATAAAAAAATCATTGTATAACAAAAAAAAAAAATCGAATAAAATACGGATAAAAATCAAGAGCAATCGACTCAATTACTTTTGGCTTCTGAATCGCAGGAAAATATGGCCGCAAATATTTCTTCTGGTTGTGATATCGTTCAGTTGTCTTCGTTATTTAGTCTTTCAATTCTAGATAAGGAAACAATCTCTGGTTTGAAAGAGATTAGATTTTGAATTAATCGTTTTATCTCCTACATATCGACTTATAACGTTTCCACAGATCAATGGGATCCAATACTTCTTCCTTTGCCTACAACGTTTATCTAAAGAAACGCAACTTCTGTGGGAACAAGGTATAAAAAACATATTAGTTCTTTCTTCGTGGAATGAATTGGAAAATCGTGTTCTCTTTGTAGTGAATAAATCCATCGGCTTCATCGCGTAAAGTCTGTCTTGAGACAGCTGCCGGTTTATATACCGACATTGGCACAGGGTCTCAATTGGATCCCCTCTCGAATATCGTTTCGGAAAACACGTAGCTCCATTGAAGTCCGAATCTGTAACTACAGGTTCACAAGCGGCTTCAAAATATTACATTTCGTGTATTAATATAACCTGATTGAAGTCCGAATCTGTTACTGCAGATTTATCTGCGGCTTCATATTATCGTTGTAGCGGAGATGGATACCGAAAAATGGTCACACTGCACTATAGAACCCACACCTACCTGGAAATAATTTAGATTAAGTTAATTGTGTTGAAACATGCTTTTATGTTTCAAAGTTGTCGGCATGTTTAATTTAGAATTGCATTAAAAATTGGTTTTTATAAACCATTATTTTGGTCCTTAATTAGTCGTTAAAATGTACGGTTTATTTATGCTAGCGCCTTTGACATTTTAACTACTAATTAGTTGTCACTTGTTTTACCGCCTTCTTTATACATCAAATGGTATTTTGCTTTCATTCGGACAGACTTCACCCGCAATTTTGTCTGCAAGCATATATCGTTGTGCATAGAAAGGCATAATGTTGCCAAAGGTAATATCGTTACTACTAACCAAAGTAGGAATAAATAGTTACATACAAGAAACGGTTAATTGACCGCTATTTTTGCGATCTCTGTTTTTGCTTCCAAAAGTATTGATCATTGTTACATTGTCAAGCATTGAGTGAGGTGTATTAGTGATTATTACACAATGTCGCGTAATATTAAACTGTCTACCTTGGAGGAGCGCAAGATATTTATAGAACAGTTTAAAAAAAAGAAAATCTGAACGTAAAATATCGGATTTGGTCAACAAAATTAAATCAACCGTGCACGATATAATCTCCAGATATAAGGAAAATGGATTAGTTTCAAATAAACAACTCTCTTCACGATCAAAGAAACTATCTTCCAGGGATGAAAATCTGGTTTTGAGAGAATTAAGAAAAATCCCTTTGTATCTGCGCCAAAATAAACGGCAATTGTCAAAGAAGCTTTTGGAATGCCGGTTAACCCAGAAACAATAAGAGGGCTTCTGCGAAAAAATGACTTTCAAGGCCGAGTTGCAAGAAAAAAACCTCTTATCAGCAAGAAAAATCGAAATTATCGTCTTGAGTTTGCCCGTCAATATATGGCCTAAGATTTTGATTTTTGGAGCACGGTAAGTACTGACCAAAATTCAATGGTTTTGAATGTCGGTTTTTAGGTGTTATTTACTGACGAAAGTAAATTTAATGTATTTGGATGCGATGGAAGAGGCAAAGTATGGCGGAAACCAAACCAAGAATTTGAGAAAAACCATCAAACATGGTGGTGTGTCGGTTTAGTTTGGGGGTGCATAGTGGCCATGCCAAGCCGACTACAATCTGTCGACAATCAGATGGGTAGCGCAACCAAGTATTAATTTATTTAATTTCTTTTAAATATGAACAAATTTTACGTACTGCCCGACTTTCAATGTGAGAATAAAAAGTGTCCTTATTTTAGTTTAGCCTATATGTAATTTTTATCCAAGAACTTGCAGTATGTTTTTGTTTTAAAATAAAAAAGTTTTTGTTATAAAATTGGAAAAGCAGCGGAGATATTAAAACATCAATTAAGTTTATGGGACTGCCCGACTTTAAATGTGAGTGACTGTATATATTAAGAACAACTCTTGTGTTTTTCTTTTATATTTCCCCCTATGGTTCACTGCTCAACGCATTCGTCGTTTAACTCCCTTCAGCGGAGCCCCTCTGATCACGATGCAGTCCACATTATTTGACGTAGAGCAAAATTTTGCAAAACAATTTGTACTATGTCTAGGATGGTCGGTATTGGAAATGAGATATGTCAGTTCACGTTTTGGCATAGCCGCCATATAACTGTACTTCTCGATATTCGTAGTTCGATAATTTAGCGACATCATTAGCCAGAATTTTTACAATTTGGTAGTTGAAGTTCGTAACGGATACTACAGCCTGTGACTGAAAATTGTCAGTGCAGGTCCACGTCTTCGTATAGCCCTCATACAGCAGAACATCCCGATATTCAGTATTTCGATGTTTTTAGTGACATTATTTACCGGAATCGTTTACAATTTGGTATTTTACATTCGTAACGGATTCTACAGCCTGTGACAGAAAATTGTCAATCTATATAGCCCCCATATAACGGTACCTCCCGATATTCGGCACTTTTTAGGGACTTTATTCACCGGAATTGTTTTAAATTTGGTATTTAAATTGGTATTGAATACTACAGTCTATTGCAGAAAATTGTCTGTGCCACGTTTTCGTATTGACCCCATAAAATTGTACCTCCCGATATTCTGTATTTTGATGATTTTAGCCACATTATTCATTTGGTATTTGACGTTCGTGCTCGTGTGTGGATACTACAGCCTGTGACAGACAATTGTAAGTGCATATCCACGTTTTGGTATGGCCGCCACATAATGGTACCTTCTTTTATCCAATATATTGATAATTTTAGCTACATTATTCACCGATTTTTTTTTCAAGTTTCGCATTTGTATATTATAATTAAAGTTGCTTATGCAGGTCCCCGTCGTCGTATTTTTAACGGTTTTTATTTTTTGAAAATTGCTAAATTCGTTCATATGGTGGAGGATATTCAAGGTTCGGTCCGGCCGAACTTACAACTTTTTTACAACTGATTGTGCGCGTTGGACATAAACAACAAGCAACAACATGCATAGGCAAGGGAATCTAATGCGTGTATTAGATGTAAACATGTAGCAACAATTTGCATATGCTAAGGATGCTAATGGACAACAATAAGCACTCTGTTGCTAATGAAGGTCAGAAGGCTATAAAAGGGGCTCATCGAAATAGAAAAGGGACAGTCAGTGAAAATGAAAAGTGGTGGACACATCAGCAAGCCGTAACCAGAACCAAACATCCTGCATGTGGTGAGTAGATTGGTTGGAAATATAAAAAGAAACTCAGTGCTTCGTACGGGTATAATTCCGAGCAAATCCACTTCGTATAAGCGTGTTTCGTTTACCACTTATAATTCCGAGTCAAGCCTTTCCGTATAAGTGTGTTTCATACGCCACTTATAAACCCGAGTTAAGCCGTATCGTATAAGTGTGTTTCGTAAGCCACTTATAATTTCGAGTTTAGTCATTTCGTATAAGTGTGTTTCGTACGCCTCTTATAATCCGAGTTCAGAAGCGCCGTATAAGTGTGTTTCGTACGCCACTTATAATTCCGAGTTAAGTCAGTTCGTATATGTGTGTTTCGTACGCCACTTATAATTCGAGTTCAGAAGCATCGTATAAGTGTGTTTCGTACGCCACTTATAATTCCGAATTAAGTCAGTTCTTATAAGTGTGTTTCGAAGGCCTACTATATTCTGGGTCCACAATTTAAGGAAGAAGTGCTTCGTACGCCGATCCCGAGTTGCCATAGTCGTTTGTCCACCACTCGTACTGCCGACCAGGTGTCATTTTGGTTCGAGGTGTGTGTTTAAAGCCACAAAGTTAAATTCACCACTGCCAGCGATCCCGTCTCGATGTGTGTTCTCCACGCCACGTCTACTTGCCATTCCGTGCACCAAGATGCCTTGAGCATAGCTACCGAGTTCCGTTCCAGGTCTCGACGCCAAGTCTGCGGAATATTCCCGTTAGCACTCAGCCAAAAATTCTGTCAAAAAAAAAAACCCGAATAATAATAAATAAAACGAACTGTTCCTCAATCGACAAATAAAACTGCTTCTTCTTTACTCTGGTCACTGATTCAAATAAATTTCTGTGACGTATCTTTGGCCGCCGCGAGCTTATCCCAGCCCACGGAGGAAATAGTGTCGTTACAGTGGCGCCCGAGCAGGGACTTCAGAGTAAAAAATCAACTATATAAAGCAGAAGGAAAAGTTCGGGGGTTACAAAATAACAACTCTACGTACATCGTGGGCATACAGTCTCTGTAAAGAGGAGTTAGGTAATTACCTCAATGAGTTTGGCCTGGATGTTAGTGGAAACGTCGAAGAACTCCGTCGGAGGTTCGGACAGTTTTTGGGTGAGGAACACGCACCCGAGGACTTAAAACGGTTGCTACAACTACAAGATCTTCACGAGCAGTCAACATCGAAGTCAGATAGCAAAACGGGCATTTCGCCTAAGAGAGGACCCTCACTCGCCGTGACCGATCCCAGTGGTGTTACAGCGCCACTGGACCCTGCCTTTTCCCGACTATCTTCTCCCACAGGTCTGGCGGGAGGACGGAGAATTACACCCCTAACCACCGACGTACGAGCAATTGCGGATCAAGTCCGGAAGGGGAACATTCCTAGAGCGAATTGAAGAACTAGGAAATATGTACGCATTGCAACTTGATATGCTGCCGAAAATGATGCCGGAGATCATGAAAGGCAAGGCGTTAGTATGGTTTCGGAACAACAACCGACAATGGCAATAAAGGTCAGACTTTCGAGGAGACTTCCAACAATTCTTCCTCCCAGCCCGGTATTTTGAACCGTTGGAAGATGCTTCTACGACTATTCGCTTAGTATGCAAAACTTGATGCGGCATAGTAATTACACCGAGGAGCAGAAGCTAGAACGGATAATCCGAAACGCTTTGCCAGAATACCTTTGGTATATCAGAAGACAAGATTTCCGAACCCTTCATGGCCTGCTCGAAATGGCGGACGATTTAGAAAGTCTGCCGCCCATAAACCAAACGGCGTGTCGTCGGTGCGGAAAGAAAGGGCACTTTGCAGCGCGATGTTGTTATGAGCCCATATTGATCTGTTGGGAGTGCGGTAGGCATAATATACGAGCAATAGACTGCTGCCGTAAGAATTCGGGAAACGCGAGCAGTTCCCGTACAAACCGAGTGGACACGGGCCCTCAGATAACCCGAGAGCCCCTCAACTGAATACCGCTCTCCATGTTGAACCAACGCGACTGGTGGCCAACATAGGCATCGGCAAACAACGAGTCGCCGCTACAGTCGACACAGGCGCCACCAACAGTTTCATCAGGGAAAACCTCGTTCCGCGGCTAGGCGAAGATATACGAGGGATTCCCTTCAACGCAAACGTCACCTTGGCCGATGGCTCCCAGCGAGAAGTGCAACATGTTATAGAGACCACAGTCGATCTCGGCAACCAAATCGTCCTCGTAAGACTGCTGGTCATGCCGGATGCCACCGAGGACATCATCATAAGATTGGACTTTTTAGCGAAAATTTATGCCCGTATGACGATGGCGGGACTATCATGTATATTTTCCAGCAAGGAACACACAGAAGTAAATCGCCGACTCCTTTTCCAAACTTGTTTCTGCCATAACGCTCGTCAGCAACGCCGAGCGACAGAGGTAAATCCTGGATCGGGTGGACCTCAACGGTAAGTGCCCATACGAATGCCGAGCAACAGAGATTAAAAAGTTTTTTAGATGCTGAGCTCCAGAAGTTCAAAGATATTCCCGGACTATCCACCACCGTCACCGATCGCATTGTTATGATCGGCCGTTTAAACTTCGTTACGCGATCCGGAAACCGGCCATGCAGGCCATTATTGATGCTAAAATCAACGAACTATTATCCAATGGGTTCATTGAGCCGTCACACATTCCCTACAGCTCGCCCATAACCTTGGCACAGAAGAAGAACGGGACTTGGCGGCTGTGCATGGACTTTCGCCACCTCAACAGCAAGTCAGATCCAGACGCCTTTCCGCTACCTCGAATTCAATCAATCTTAGATCAACTAAGGGAAGCGAAATATGTCAGCAGTATTGATTTGAAAGACGGTTACTGGCAAATACCGTTGGAAGAACGGAGTAAGAAATACAAGGCGTTCACCGTTGCTGGACGAGGTTTATTTTAGTGGCGTATTATGCCCTTTGGCCTTCATTCCGCACCAGCAACGTTCTAACGAGCTCTAGACAGCGTTATCGGACCGGAGATGGAGCCATTTGCTTTCGCGTATCTCGATGACATCATCGTGATAGGCAGAACGTTGGATGAGGCTACGATCGGCAAATTTACGAATTAACTTCGACAAATGTCAGTTCTTCCAGAAAAAACTAAGTATCTGGGTCATGTGGTGTGCGGCGCCGGAATCCAGACCGACCCGGATAATGTTACCGCCATCATGGAAATGAAACCGCCCGAGAATGTTGAGGAAATGAGTCGTTTCCTAGGCGTGGTGTCCTGGTACCGCCGTTTCGTCCCGGAGTTCGCAACTTTGGCTAACCCATTAACCTCACTATTGAAGAATGGTAAAGATTGGCGATGGATCGAAGACCAGCAGACGTTTTTCGAGATACTTAAGACCCGATTAACCCAAGCGCCGGTGTTGTCCTGTCCAGAATTTGGGCGAACTTTCTTACTGCAGACTGACGCCAGTGACTGTGGACTCGGTGCGGTACTCACACAAGAGTTCGAGGAAGGGGAACGCGTCATTGCATACGCCAGCCGTACGCTCAATGGGGCAGAAAGGAACTTTTCGGCACGGAAAAAGAATGTTTGGCGATTGTCTGGAAAATTCGAAAGATGCGGCCGTATCTGGAAAGATACGAGTTTCAGGTTCTGACAGACCATTTGGCCCTGAAGTCGCTGAATTCCATTGATAATCTAACTGGAAGACTGGCCAGGTGGGCGTTAGAACTGCAACAGTATCGGTACGTTTTCCGATATCGGAAAGGAGAAGAAGTATCCCGACTATGCAGTCGTGGACAACCAACTGTACCGACACATTTCACGCCATCCGGACGACGAATACAATACGCCTTGGAAGTTGTGTGTTCCCAGTCCCTTACGCGCACGTGTCTTACAGGAAAATCATAACCAACCAGCGGCTGGGCATTTAGGAGTCCTGAAGACCGGAAAGCGTGTCTGTGAACTCTACTATTGGCCAGGAATGATGCGAGACGTGGCTAAGTACGTAAGAAGTTGTACATCCTGCCAGCAATATAAGACAAGTCAAAGGGCCCCGGTGGGAGAGATGTTAATCACGATTCCCGAGGAACCCTGGGCGACAATATGTGCCAACTTCGTGGGGCCATTACCGCGTATTAAGCATGGAAATACGGTGCTGCTAGTCTTCTTCGATCGTTTCTCTAAATGGGTGGAACTCATGCCAATGAGGAAAGCAACATCAAACGGGATAGCCAAGGCCTTCGGACACATTATCCTAGCTAGATTCGGGATACCTAAAGCCATTATCACCGACAACGGCAGTCAGTTCACCAGCCGAGAAGTAGAAAGCTATCTCAAGGAGATTGGAGTTAGACATCAATTTACCGCCCCGTATTGTCCCCAAGCCGTAACCAGCATAACAAGTGGGATGAATACCCACCGGAAGTGAATCTAGCCATAAATACGAGCACATCTGACACTACGGGTTACAGTCCCGCATATTTAGTTTAATGTCGGGAGCGACGTCTTCGGGGTAACCTTTACGACGAAGTAACTAGCGGTGCTGGGACGCTAAAAAGATCTACAAGGGAAAAGGTAGAAGATCTACAAGACATTTTCAAACATGGCTCGCGCAGGAGAAGACCAGAGAAGGCATTATAATCTACGTCGAAGACAATGGAAACCCTCCATAGGGAACTTGGTCTGGGTTCGTCAACATCCGTTATCGAAGTCAGTTGAAAATTTTGCGGTGGTCTTGAGCTTCAAGTCGCCGGTGATTGTGAACGTGCGCGGTATCGACCGAGGTGATCTGAGGTCCGCACACCTCAGCGAGCTAAAGCCGTACGTTCCGCCGGAAGATCGCGAACGCGGTCCTATAGACCCGCAAATTAACGTGGAATATAGTAATGACACGGTGATAACGTTTCTCTTGTTTCTTCCCTAGATCTAAACAATTCCGCCATCGCCATGGAAAATAACGCAACTCCACTAGAGACCAAGGCTTATTACAAGCAGCAGTGGTAGGGTAGAAGGGGCAGCGGAAAAGCCGACCACATCAAGAAAGCGTTGCGTGGTAAAACGCTCACGAAGGTCCGCGAAGAAGGTCCCAGCAACTCCACTGTCGTTGCCATCGTGCTTCGTCAGACTTGAGCGCCTAGTGCTGAAACCGAAACCCGTCGCCGTCGTCACGCCCCTTACCGCTATCAGAGCCCCAGCAGCCGAGGTAATATAGATCTCGGATGATGAGCCGTCAACGCCACCGCGGCCGAGACGTGTGCCCTCCAATCCCCCAACACCTCCACCGACCTTATCGCCGCTACCCATCGTCATTGTCCTGGATAACGACTCCGAGCACGAAGCACAAGTGACGTCAAATAGTTGCCCGTATCGGCAGAACGCGAACGTTGGCACCGCTCTGCAACCTGCCCCGTCAGCAACGGAACGTCCCAGGGGAGGCGAAAGCTCGGAGGAAGAAGCCCTTGACATAATGTTCAGTCCCCCACGGGTCGCCACCTCACCACGGTATGCAGATTCCACCGAGTCGGAACCAGAGGAAAACGGATCCCGGCTGAACCCTGATTTCCACACGAGACGAGGTCGACGCTTCGAGATTGCGCAGTGTGGTGGTGACCGAAGCCCGGCCCATCCCTACGAATTTGCCTGTTGGGAGAATCTACCGGGGGAAGTCATAAAGGGACTGCAAAGGCACATACACATGGGGCTCGAGTTACGTTTTCGGGGAAAACAATACAAAAGCATCGTGGAGGTGTGTAATCGGCGTTTTCGGCTACTAATTAACCGCCAGGGAAAAGCTATTATAATACCCCAGTGATGACGCTGTCTCCGAGGAGAGGGAGTAGTGTGACGACGGAAGTCGCCAACTCGTTTCCGTCCACACAGCTCGGACTATTATTTTTTCTTTGTTGAATTTATATTTTTTATTATTATTTTTTTATTGTATTCTTTATTTATTATTATTTTTTATCATTTAGATTCTTTTTTTATTTTTTTGTTATCACAAATATATATACATGAATTCATGAATTAATCCATGCCTTAAATAGAAAGGACCTCGTTATTTCTCTGCCTGGCCGATTTTCCCTCATAGTTGTTTGTGTCGAATCATCAGCATCATCAAAACAATATACCGTTAGGTCACTGTGCGTTGGACATAAACAAGTAGCAACAACATACATAAAGTAGAGAACTGCATGTGCGCGTTGGACATAAACAACAAGCAACAACATGCATGCTCAAGGGCAGCTTATGTACTCGTTAGACATAAACAGGTAGCAACAACATACATGCATAAGGGAAACTGAATGTGCGCGTTGGACATAAACAACAAGCAACAACATGCATAGGCAAGGGAATCTAATGCGTGCGTTAGATGTAAACATGTAGCAACAACTTGCATATGCTAAGGTTGCTAATGGACAACAATAAGCCTTCTGTTGCTAATGAAGGGCAGAGGCTATAAAAGGGGCTCATCGAAATAGAAAAGGGACAGTCAGTGAAAGTGAAAAGTGGTGGACACATCAGCAAGCCGTAACCAGAACCAAACATCCTGCATGTGGTGAGTAGATTGGTTGGAAATATAAAAAGAAACTCAGTGCTTCGTACGGGTATAATTCCGAGCACATCCGTTTCGTATAAGTGTGTTTCGTTTGCCACTTATAAATCCGAGTTAAGCCGTTTCGTAAAAGTGTGTTTCGTACGCCACTTATAATTCCGAGTCAAGCCTTTCCGTATAAGTGTGTTTCGTATGCCACTTATAAACACGAGTTAAGCCGTTTCGTATAAGTGTGTTTCGTACGCCACTCATAATCCGAGTTCAGAAGCGTCGTATAAGTGTGTTTCGTACGCCACTTATAATTCCGAGTTAAGTCATTTCGTATAAGTGTGTTTCGTGCGCCACTTATAATCCGAGTTCAGAAGAATCGTATAAGTGTGTTTCGTACGCCACTTATAATTCCGAATTAAGTCAGTTCGTACAAGTGTGTTACGGACGCCTCTTCCCAATCCGAGTCCGCCAGTTTTGAATAGGTGTATTTCGAAGGCCTTCTATATTCTGGGTCCACAATCTATGGAAGAAGGCTTCGTACGCCGATCCCGAGTTGCCATAGTCGTTTGTCCACCACCCGTACTGCCGACCAGGTGTCATTTTGGTTCGAGGTGTGTGTTTAAAGCCACATATTTAAATTTACCACTGCCAGCAATCTCGACGTGAAAAAAAGAGATTTCATGTTTCTCTGCAAAAAGTGACAGCCATTTTACAAACTTACAGCTGTGGAAACCTGGCACACAATTTACATAGCAAGTATAAATTTTTCAAAGTAAATTTTGCATCAATCTGACACAATTTATTGAGGAATAACTGCGCATTACTTAAAAGCAATTGATAATTCTATAGATTATTATACCTAATATTAATAAAAAAAACACCTCACCCACCAAAATGAATACAATTCCTTAATTTAATTTTCATAATTTTAACACCTATTAAAAAATTCGACAGACAAAATTTAAGTTGACTCAGCTGGCAGTGAAATCTATTTTGGTATATATAAGGATCTAAGAGCATTGTTACTCATGCCATGTTTATACCCTACGACAAAGTATATATATATATATTAGTTAACACATTCTCCCATCAATAATTCGTCGTCAAATAAGACACACGTTGGTGGCATTATGTTAATGCTAAGTCATCACTTATTGCAGAGATCATACGATAAAATATTTGCAACTCGATACTCCAACACGCGACTCCAGCAAGCAGCCAACAAACACAAAAGTGTTCAGTCAACAGTTTGGATATTAAGAATTAAGTTATAATTATTTGCTAGGGCTCAGTTTATATTTGACATTAATAAAGAACACAACTCAACTTTAACTCAACTTTTATTGCAAAGGGTGCAACGTCTTAAGACTTGCAACAGGCAATCATTTTAACTGGCGCCCAACTGGCATTAAAAAATACGGAGTGTTTATCGCAATAACAACGATAAACATTTCTTGCCCACAAAGTATAAAAACAATAAGTGTCGCCAGGCTTCGAAATAGTCTGGGCTGCGAGGAAAGAATAATGAAAAAAATAGGAGAAATAACAGCAACATTAACAACAGCAGCATCAACAATAGCAGCAGCGACAACAGCGGTATCAACAACAGCAGCAGTAACAACAGCAGCAACCACATCAACAACAACAACAGAAAAATCCAAATTGAGATACCAGTAATAATAAGAGTGTAAGATTTGTAGGATTATTTGTACGAAAAATATTTTAAGTTAGTGGCAAAATAAGTTAATTCGTTCTGTTTGGCTAAATTATAACATTAATTGAGTGCAAAAAGCTACAAAATCAATCACAAAAGTAATCTTATTCTGCTCGGGTTTTTTTTAATGAATAATCGAGATCTAGACCAGGAAGTTGAACTCTTAACAAATTAATTTAACCAATTTCCTGTGGACAGAAAGCCTAACAATAGTAACATAATGGTTTCGACAGCAGAAAGCATACGCGCGCTCTTGACTCTGCCATCTCGGCAACCTTGAGGGTCCAATGAGACCAGTTTGAAAAACACATTTCTTATTATATATTATTATTATTATTATTATTATTATTATTATTATTATTATTATTATTATTATTATTATTATTATTATTATTATTTTCCATATCGACCCCTGAATTTATGTCTTACAAAGAAATTGAAATAAATCCACAATGTCGGTGCGATGAGTCCTTAGACGTCGTTAAATCCCTTATTGAATTCGAAGGTAAACATATACTTATAAATAAAACTGCTATGTCATACGAAGGTGCTGTTGCAAATTCTATGAACGAAAAACACCGGATGGATGTGTTACGTGTTTTTATCTCCGGCATAAAAAAAGATTTAAGTAACGTACTTTTTTCTGCCCGCCCGTCTGATTTACCATCAGCCTTGGCGTTAAAAATGAACCACATTCAGCACACGGAGGCGGCTATAATTAAAATCAACATTTTATGAAGCGAATTCAAAATTGTACAAATAGGAATGAAAATTATTCGGTAGAACCTATGGAGGTCGACGACCCGTCAATTCAGACAATCATCAAAATTCAAGCCGCCTATGCAGGGCTTACCTCAAAATCAGAACCGGTCATAACCATTTCAAAATCGATCAAATTGGCAGACGGAGAAAGGCCTAATAGCGGTACTGCTAAATATACTGGGCCAAAACATCAAAGAATAAATCATCTTTCCCAAGCTGAGTCCGAATGCTTTCAAAACTACCACCAAGTTGCGGGGACCGAAGCAGACGATGCTGAAATTGATGCTCAGGACGAATTCGACCAGATTAATTTTTAGGAGCTGTTCCCTGCTACCGTTTGTAGAAAGAGAAGTGGCAGGGAAAATCATTAAACTACTTTTAGACACGAGTGCTTCGAAGAATTATATTAAACCTATAAAAAGTTTAAAAGGCATAGTTCCAGTAAGCAACCCGTTTATGGTGAAGTCAATTCACGGCTTCACAGCAATTAAAGAAAAGTGCACGGTGAATATTTTCAACACCAATAGTAATTTTTTATCTTACCTTCACTCACAACGTTTGACGGTATCATTGGCCTTGATATGTTAACACAGACAAGTGCAACATTGAATTTCGAGAGAAGCAAATTGAAAACTATAGCTGGCATCGAGAAGATCCAATTTTCAAAATGCGTAAATGTAAATTTTACGCAAGTAGAGTACATAAAGGCACCCCCTTCTATCGCAAGAAAATTTAGGGAAATGATAAGAAAATGTTTGATCTTTTTTGTAATACCAAAGAATCACTCCCATACAAAACGAATATTGTTGCTACTATTTGCACCAATAGTAGTGTTCCCATATACTCAAGGCTATACCCATATCCCATGGGTGTAGCTGACTTCGTTAACAAAGAAATTAAAGATCTTCTGTAGAATGGCATAATACGGCCTTCTGGTTCAGGGAAAAGATGAATGTGGCAACATTAAAGCTATTAGTGATAGATTTTAGGAAATTAAATGGCGTCACTGTCGATGACAAATATTCAATACCTAAAATAACCGTTGTTCCCTCAAATTTTGGTAAAGCGAAATTTTTTACGACGCTTGATCTCAAGTCAGGCTTTCACCAAATACCACTATCTGAACAAGATCGGATATGGTAGACTTCCTTTCCGCCCTAAGAATGCCCCCAGTAATTTCCAAAGGGCCATTGCTGATGTCCTGAGGGAGAAAATTGGGAAATCATGTTATGTTTATGTTAACGATGTCATCATTTTCTCTGAAACAGAGGAAGATTACGTCAAGCATATTGAATGGGAATTGGACAAATTATATGCTGCCAATATGAGAATTTCCCGGGAGAAATCACATTTTTTCAAGAAAGCGTTGAATATCTTGGCTTTGGATTTTCAAGAAATGGCATAAAAATGGATCCAGAAAAGGTAGAGGCCATCCTCAAGTATGAAAACCCTACAACACTCTTTAATGTAAGGTCGTTTTCGCATTGGCAAGCTACTACAGATGATTTAATAAAAATTTTGCGTCTATTGCCAAGACACTAACCGATATTCTAAAAGGCGAAAGCGGCAAAATTAGTGCTTCCCAACCGAAAAGGATAAAAATAAATCCAAATGAGAAGCAACTCCAGGCATTTGAAAAATTTAAGGAAATACTTGCGTCTGAAAATGTGATTTTACAATACCCAGATTATTTTTACGGACCACCAGCCTTTGATATTTTCCATTTCGGATCGCAATCCGAACGCCAAAATTAAACGTTGGAAAGCGTTCATTGATGAGCACAATGCAATTTTTTTTACAAACCTGGAAAAGAAAACTATGCAGATAGAAAGCACATTCACGCCTTAGAAGAAGACGGATATTCCAACAGTGCATAGCGACATGTCGCTCACTTGCACAATCGAAAAGACATACAAACCAGTAAATTACTTTCGAAACCAAATAATAATGGAAGAAAGCGGAAGAGATTCAGAAAGAACAACCATTATGTTTTGTAAGAAAACTCGACATTTCTTTTATTTCTCAGATAGAGAAAGACTTTTCCAATGAATATGCGATGTAGTTAAAAGTGATGTGGTAAATGCAATTTTTTGCGATATAAAAGTACTGGCATTCATTCAACACAGATTAGTGGAAGCATTCCCGCCAACTACATTCCGTTACACTGATCGCATGGTAACTGACATTTTTGACGAAAACGAACAAAAAGAAGTTCGAAGAAGAAGGAACACAATTTTGAATTCACAAAATATTCAGTTGCAAAGGATAAACCAGACAAGACAAAACAGACTTTTTAATGTAGGGGACAAAGTCCTCGTAAAATCAAATAAACGATAAGGAAATAAACTTGCGCAATTGTACACCGAAGAAACCGTCGAAGCAGACTTGGGGACCACAGTCTTAATAAAGGGAGGGTGGTCCATAAAGGCAATTTGAGGTAATTAACATAACGTTTACTTTTATTTTTCTTAATAGCATTAGAATCTTGATTTCCAATTTTATTCTCAGAATTATTATCTTCTTTTGTATTGTCGATTTCATTGCATATATGTTGCTCTTCATCCAAAGTCTCTGTTTTATTATCTCCTGTTTCATTTGATTTTTCAGCATTGACATCCTTTTCATCTTCGGACAGAATCAAGTCATCGATTTCGGTTTCGGTAAATACCGTGTCTTCATCGTTCTTAGCATCCAATAACTCACTTTCTTTGATATAATCTACCGTCTCTTCATCATCCACCAAAATCCTATCCAGATCGTTAGTATTTTCTTCTTCCAATAATTTATAAGCGTTCTCAAGAGAAACGTTTTCAGTGATTTTTTCTTCTGTGATTTTTTAGTGGACGGTGTTTCAGTTTCCTTAGTTGGTGAAACATCCTCTGTAGGATTGTGTTCGGCATCACCAGTTTAGTTTTCGGCAATGTTTTCAACATTACGTCTTTGCTAGTTTCTTCAGTCATTCCTTCGGTATTTGGAGGAACAACGGCTTCATTTTTTTTTTCACTTGTGACTTCTTCCTTTTCCTTAATTTCTGCACAGGAGTTATCATCCCGTGTAATGGTTTTCATCTCATCTTTTAAGTGACTGATTACACCAATTCGAATTACATACCAATTATGGACGGGAATGCCGTTATTTGGGAGGAATTTGGATATATAAAACACTCAACAAATTTAATCATGTACTCAGAGATCGTAAAAGAGACTGAGGAAATGAGAATCCATTTTCCCAGGTCACACATGAGACAGCTATTGGATTAGGATATACACCATATGAAGTCTTTTATAGGAACACTAAAGATTCATCATAGGCATGCTCGAAGTCTAGATTTTCTGGGTACCGCGTCAGAACTTGTAGCTGGCACTCCAGATTTTGACGGCAGAAGGAGTTCATTGAATTAGAACATAGACAGATAAGCATTAACACTAAAATCTAAGAAAAAATAAACAAGTTATCGGAAACAATAATTAGTTTGACTAATAACGAAAAAAAACCAAAACAGATAAACACTAAATATTTATATATGAAACTACTATCAAGAAAAAGAATTATTATCATGGAATTCAAAAACCTAATGTTATCTATCACTTTTTCAAAATTAGGAATAATTAACGCATCAATTTTACACTATAATATCACTATTACCGATATTATTGAAGTATCTATTATTAAGTTCATGTTAAAGGACAATTTTGTACATTTTATAATAAAGTAGGATTAAATTAGCTTGTAAGAGAATAATAATACATCCAGTAGAACACAATGGCACTATCCTCAATTTCGCTAAAAACAACAACATGCAATGACAGAATAATTCCAATCGTAAACTACAGGGCCACCCTTACTGCAACATTCTGTAGAGAACAACACAATACAACTTGTGCGCAACAACTTCATTCTGGAGAGATCACCATTTCTTAAAGCCAGCTCGAACCGTTAACAATTATAGATGATGGAGTTCTCATAATTAATAATAAAAAGAATATCATAAATGGACAACCAGAGAACGGCACGACTCTCGCTACGTTCGATGAAGAAGTTACGAGTAATAACTCTGTTTAACTCAGGGGAGTGGGGAGAATGGCTTCGAAAGCGGTAGCAACAACAAAACTCCCCAGAGTTATTATGTGATGTGAGAATGAGGTATGTGTTGTGTAGGTGAGAGGTTTGGTGAGGGTGCGGGTGATTCGCGCGTGTGTAGCAGGATAAAAAGAAAGAAAATTACGAGAAATAAAACAAAGATAAATTAGTATTTTCTAAATATAATTTATGCTTTATTGTGACTCTTTCTTTTCAAACAACAAAATTACCTCTTTTCAAATATGGTGTTGGCGACAGTGGCCGTGTTGGGTTTCGCTTCCGTTTCTAAAAGACAAGTGAACGCAGAGGTTCTAGGTGATCGCAGAGGATCTCATGTCTGTCTACTAATACAACTACAACTACTTCCAATGAGAGCATGTGTAACAAGGTGAGGTTACCGACAACAACCAATGCCCAGCGACGATCCGCTCACTATGGTCTCCGCCAGGGGAGTTGTAGAGGAGATGCCTGTGCGCCAATCAGCATCCGTGATTGATCGAGCAAGGGAAGTTGAGGGGCAAAGTATCTAACTTATACATTGCCGCCCACCTTGATATACATGCATGTGTATCAACTAAATAAAGCTCAAAGGAATTATGTTATATATTAATTCGTGTGCAATAAGGTTTACAAGTTATATGTTAGAACGTAAGTTCAGATTCCTAAGTAAGCTATAGTTGCAGATTTTCGTATTTTCATCAAAGCGATTACCGATAGATTCGGTCTACAATTTCAATATTTAGCGCAAATAATGTTTTCAGCAAATGCCAATTATAAATGCTACGATTCTTTTCTAAATTGGTCGATTTCAATTCTTGGTTCAAGATTAAGTTACAGTCGAGGGAGGTACTGAACCGGTGAGAATGTACCCAAAAATAGACTTTTGGGCCAGCAATGAATCCAAAACAATTTTTGGAGGTTCAGTTTCTATAATCTTAGGGTATAGGTCAGCGCCAAGTAGCAAATCAATTGGGCTGTCATCGAAAGAATCCGCTAATTCAAGATCAGGAATTCGAGTCTTTAAATTACAAGTATATGGTGACGAGAACAACTTTCCTTTGACCTTGGGCAAGATTAACGCTTTTGTTTCCACAATTCTAGATGCGTTTCTAGGGGAAGACAGCTTAAGAGAACAGACTTCTCTCCGCGATGTAGATTTAGATTTGTTTGTCAAAGAACAAGTTTGAAATGCCAAGTGCATTGTTAAGTTTCTTACTTATAATAGATGCCTTTGAAGAAGGGTCTATTATAGCACGAGCAGTATAACTTTTCCCATTGTGAACAATATTTACTACTGCAGTTCCCAAGAGCACGTGATCTTCAATGGTGTTGGGAGACTGGTCATTCGAATTATTTTTTGCAGAGAGTGAGTGCGTTTTAGAGGGCTTTGGAACTCGACTTTTGACCTTCGTAAAAGTCGGAGGGGGATTTGGACCTCGACTTTTGACTTTGGTAAAAGCCGGAGGTACTTTCTTAGAATTCAAAACCAGATTTTGAGCAGACTTGCAGAACAGCGAGGATTTTCGACTTTTAGAATTATTAGAAACCAGAGATGGTTTTGAGCGTGATGCTGCAACAACTATAGTAGATAGTGGCCGATGAAGAAGGCTGTGATGCCTTTGCTTGCAAGATTTGCAACTATTGGTACTGCGACAGTTTTTTACTGCATGACCACGTGAAAGACAGTTTATGCAACACTTATTCTTCTTAACAATCGAGAATTTGTCCTCAAACGATAGTTTAATAAACTTGGGACAGAGATGTAGCACATGTCTCTGGTTAGGACAAATGGGACAATTACTATTCGACAATGAATTAGTAGACCGAGGGACACGCACAGTTTTTGGCATATCTGCCAATGGCTTTTTAATGGTGAAACTAGATGTACAAACATGCTCTGATGCCAACGATCTAGTGGAGCAGCAAGAAAGTTCAACGCTTTTTGGCAACAACGATTTCTTTGTAGGTTTAGAAGTAACATTGTTTGATGACAACGAGGAATTGGGAGAAACAACGTTAGTGGATGGATTTTTACACAAATTTTGAATACATTGTAATGTTTGTATTCTTTCTGTGAGAAAAGCATCTAGGTCTGGCCAGGAAGGCAACAACGACTTATTTTTGATACTTTGCTCCCACAAAGTCAAGGTGTTTAAGGGCAAACGCTGCAAACAAATATGTACAATAATTGGATCCCATTGATCCGTGGCGACGTCATAGACGGCCATTGCAGCAAGACAACTATTTATTCCATTTTGAATAATTTTCAAACAATAGCAATTCTCTTTTTCAAAGGTAGGAAGCTCGAATAAACGTTTAATGTGACTATTTACCACGATGCGCTTATTATCATACGCATCCGACAAAGCTTTCCAAGCTAAATGGAAACTACTATTAGTGAGTGGAAATCTGCTAACGATTTCTCGAGCCTCACCGGTAGTCTTCTGTCGAAGATGACAGAGACGTTCAATATCTGAAAGGCGTGAATTTTGTACAAAAAAGGTTGTAAACAAGTCGCGAAAGGTGGGCCAAGACATAAAATCACCAGCAAAGGCTTCGATATCAATAGAATAGAAACAATGACTATTGAAGGGTGGATTGGAGCAACCAGTATTGGGGGAAGATTTGGAGAAAGCATCAACGGGTGGAGAAACAGACTGCACAGGAACCGATGAGTTAGGTTCGCTCAAAAGCAAGCCTGAAGGTGGTGTTCTATTAGATTTTTTACAAATAGATATGTTTGGTACGTTAGAACTGGGAGCAGGTAAGGACTGAGGAGCCGCAGCAGGAGAGCCATTTTCATTGAGTGGGGATTTAAGGCGGACAAGATGCTTGTTTATGGTGGTCAAACACCAATGATATGCAATAAATGCATTATTGTACTTATCCTCAACGACATCAAAATGGTCAGTCTGTGCAGTCTCGGATGCCGTGAGGTAGTTTTTACACTCAGCGTAGGTGATCAAAACCTTTTCCCACAATTCTCGTATTTCCGAAATACGGATTTCAAGATTAAATACTGTAAACTGGGATTCATTTATCTGTTCGAAGTATTCAACAGACTTGAGAACAGTGTTAGTAGCTCTAACTAATCGAGTAACTGGTGTTATCGACATTCTGTTACGTGGATTAGACGGAAAAACAAAGCAAACAAATGCAACTACGAGAAATAAAAAGCTCCCTCAAAAAACCTCCACGAATTTGGTAAAATTTGGAATGAAAACAAAGCTAAATAAGAGAAAATTTAAGAAAAACTTTTCCTATATGGCAAAAACTACAAATTTTAAAAAGACTAAAATTGCTCCAATATTACAAAGTTAAGATAATTAATACTTTAGTAATGCCAGCTGTGGAAGAGTTTGTACAACATATGTCCCAATTCCAAAAATCTTACAACCAACTCGAGATTTTTGTCAAAGTTTTAACAAGAGTCCTGCAAAATTGAGTAGTTCTACAGAATATATTATGCAAAATTTTTTCAAGATTATGCCGAAAATAGGGTGTATTCTTCCAAAAAATACCCAAAACCCTACAGAGAGTCACAAATAGTGCAAACTACAGTGATTTATTTACCCAAACAATTACGAAATAGCCACAAAAACAAACAGATTCAACTAATATGTGATGCTTAATTATATGCACAGAATGCCGAATGTAGGGTGAATGTGTCAAAAAATTCCAAAAACCCTACGTAGAGTTGCAATTGCAAGCAGAAGTTAAACAAAATCTAAAAATGTTGTAAAATTAACCAAAAAACGATTAATTTTCAGCAATATGTTTCGCTAAATATGTCTGCAAAGAATGGCGAATGTAGGGTGAATTTATCAAAAAATTCCAAAAACCCTAATACTAGTCAAAAATATTTCAGAAAATTATCGAAAAATAATTTCTAAAATAAATTAAAAAAAAATCACAAATTATGCTGTTTTACCCCACTGTGCCGAACCAACAACGGATATCGCACAAAGAGGAATAAAACACAAGCGACGTCGGCAGAGAAATTACTATGCGTAAGCAGCTACGCACCCACACAAGAACCGACGCTACAAACGATCCAACAGTGATAGTTGGAGATCAAAACAATTTGTTGTTATTTCTATTGAATATCAAACCGACGCTTAAAAAGGGCGCGTGGAATGATGTGGTATTGTTGTTGCAATTTTGGCAATGTAAATTCTGAAGTGAGAGCTGATCAATTTTTCAAAAACAAATGAAGAAGGAATTGCAACAACAGTGAATGTGTGGTGGCGACAACGACAAAATAACCAACCGACAGTGAGATAGACGGTTATTGCAAGAATGTTGTTTTTGCAAATGAGTGTTGCTCGTTAAAGGGCTCAACCTTTGAAACGTGAAGGGGGATAACAACAGCGACCAAATGTGTAATATGTATTTATGTTATGGACAAAGCGATGATGCAAAATTCTTCTCCAACTAAATTGAGGGGATAGAGAAAGAACGAGGGGGAATAAAACAACATCAACAACTCGATGGAAGGAGGTTGTTGAGAAAACTCTGTCCGTAACAAAGAGATTACAAAACGAAATAGAATAGAACAACACCAAATATTTTTGTATGATCAACGCGACGACGGATGATCAGTACAAGAGAAGCTAATTACGAGTATTTTCTCAACAATAGAGCTACTTGGTGTAGGGAAATGCACTTGATTAACACAAGAAGTGTTAATACGAGTCGACCAACTGACTTGTTCTTAAACGAAGAGCAAATGTATGATCAACGCGATGTTGGATGATCAGTACAACGAGTAATATTTCATGCAAAGACGAGAGTGGACTGTATTTCATATGTTACACGCGCGTAGAGCAATTGGGATTCGACCAAACCGAAACAATTTAAATATTCACTAAGAAACCGCGGGTAGCTCACTTCAAATGGTAATCTGAATTTACGTACCTGTTTCTTAGTGTTGATTATAGTGATGAAAGAGAATCCAGTGATTTCTTCATGCAATACAGGGAGCAACGACAAGGGGATGGCTTCTATCCGGCTCGATGCGACCAATGTTTAACTCAGGGGAGTGGGGAGAATGGCTTCGAAAGCGGTAGCAACAACAAAACTCCCCAGAGTTATTATGTGATGTGAGAATGAGGTATGTGTTGTGTAGGTGAGAGGTTTGGTGAGGGTGCGGGTGATTCGCGCGTGTGTAGCAGGATAAAAAGAAAGAAAATTACGAGAAATAAAACAAAGATAAATTAGTATTTTCTAAATATAATTGATGCTATATTGTGACTCTTTCTTTTCAAACAACAAAATTACCTCTTTTCAAATATGGTGTTGGCGACAGTGGCCGTGTTGGGTTTCGCTTCCGTTTCTAAAAGACAAGTGAACGCAGAGGTTCTAGGTGGTCGCAGAGGATCTCATGTCTGTCTACTAATACAACTACAACTACTTCCAATGAGAGCATGTGTAACAAGGTGAGGTTATCGACAACAACCAATGCCCAGCGACGATCCGCTCACTACGGTCTCCGCCAGGGGAGTTGTAGAGGAGATGCCTGTGCGCCAATCAGCATCCGTGATTGATTGAGCAAGGGAAGTTGAGGGGCAAAGTATCTAACTTATACAAACTCCATATACCGGAATTTAAAAAACTGAATATGAATAATTTACGGTATATTCGTGAAATGGAGAGTGAAATTTTAAAAAGACCAATTATATCGGGAGTAAACACTGTAACCTTTTTGATCAGGTTACACGGGGAGCTTCAAGTTGTTATTGACAGTTTCAAGAAGTCCGAGGACATCCTTCATATATATATATATATATATATATATATATATATATATATATATATATATATATATATATATATATATATATATATATATATATATATATACTGCCAGCCTGTCAACGAATCCAGCCAAATACTTAGCTGTAAAATGTATCTAAAATGTTACGTTGTAAGTAAAGTGATAAGTTAAATGTAAATTTCAGTTTATTTTAACTAAAACTAAGTGTGTTGTGCTTGCGACGGTGACTGAAGATTTCTCTTTTTTCGAAAATTAATGAGTATTGTGGACAAAGAAGTGGACTTATTGATCGAAGGTATAAAACCATTTCAGTGGTCAGGGAATCTGTCAAAATGTCGACAGCAGAGCAAATAAGAACCCTGGAGGACTCTGCCATTCAGGCAGCTTTAGCTGTCCAAAGACAGGCTTTTGAGAAACAATTGAAACTGATTGAAATCGTAGTTTCAACACCAGACGTTGAGACTTATAGAGAAATATCCATTGTACCGAGAGTACAATGCGAGGAATCATTAGACTTTGTAAAATCGTATCCGGACTTTGAGGGAAAGCATGAAACTTACGTTTCATGGCGTCAGGCGGCTCACACAGCCTACAAACTTTTTGAGAAATATGATGGCAGCTCGAGGCACTATCAGGCCGTAGCTATCATACGAAATAAAATAAAGGGACCAGCAGATATGATCTTGTCTTCCTTCAATACACTTCTTAACTTCAAGGTAATTATTGCCCGTCTCGATTTCACATACTCGGACAAACGTCCGATTTACCTCATTGAACAAGAATTATCAACCCACCGGCAAGGAAATCTTACACTTCTGGAATATTATGATGAAGTTGAAAAGAAACTTACCTTATTGACTAACAAGACATTGATGACCTATGGCAAAACAATTGCCGCCTTACTTAATGAAAAATATAGAATGGATGGACTTTGAGTATTCATATCAGGTACAAAGAAGGAATTATGTAATGTACTGTTCTCGGCTCGGCCGACTGATCTACCTTCCGCATTAGCATTAGCATTAGCTCAGGAAGTGAAATGTAATAGTAAGAGTTATCTGTTTGCGTATAATTTTGCCAGATCTCGCGACGATAAAGGAAACTTAAGGAGTTATCAAGCAACAACTGGATCTTCCTCAGCTGAACCTTATGTAAGGAAAAGTCCTCATTTCACGAAAGGGCGTAGGTCTGACAAAAAAAAGTCTTATTTAAAGAGTCCAGTTGAACCTATGGACGTTGATGATTCAGCTCGTTTTAGACAATCGACAAAATATAGGAATCATTACAGTGACGTTCCATCTCCAAGTGGTCAAGGATCAAAAAGACCGAATAGTGGTACAGCAAGATTTACTGGGATGAAGCACCAGAGAGTCAATCTTCTGACCAACAATGATCAAAAGTCAGACCAAGACTCTCAAACTTTTGCAGACAATGAAGCAAGTGACATTGATGTTGATGAAGCGGACGAATTTGATCAGATAAATTTTTTAAGGTAGTTCCCTGCTACCGTATATAGAAAGGACTATAGCGGGGAAGAGAATAAAACTCTTAATAGAAACGGGGACTTCGAAAAATTACATTAAACCTATAAAAGGTTTAAAGCATGTAGTTCCCGTAGACAATCAGTTCGTAGTGAAACCAATTCACGGTTTCACTACGATTGACAAAAAATGTGTCGTTAACGTATTCGACACCAATAGCATATTCTTTATTCTTCCATCACTGTCAACATTCGACGGGATAATTGGCCTGGATCTGCTCACGCAGACTAGTGCTACATTGAACTTTAACAATAAAGAAATAAAAACTAATTCCGGAATGGAAAAACTTCAATTCCTAAGACGTGCAAATGTAAATTTCACAAAAATTGAGGACACTGCAAGGGATATCGAAGAAATTTAAGGAAATGATGGAAATTTGTCGGGAGTTTTTGCAAACCCCCACGAGGTACTTCCGTACAATACGAATATCGTGGCCACAATTCGTACTACTACGACTGATCCCACGTATTCCAAGTTCTACCCATACCCAATGGGTGTGGCGGAATTTGTAAATTCTGAAATAAAGGAATTGTTAAAAAATGGAATAATAAGGCCTTCTAGTTCCCCATTCAATAACCCTATCTGGGTTGTTGATAAGAAGGGAAAAGATGATCAAGGAAACATTAAAAAACGTCTCGTCATTGATTTCAGAAAACTGAATAGTATAACAGTCGATGATAAATATAATATTCCAGAGGTGAGAGCAATTCTAGCAAACCTTGGCAAATCAAGGTACTTTACAACTCTCGACCTCAAATCAGGATTTCATCAGATTACTCTCTCAGAACAAGATAGAGAGAAAACTTCATTTTCGGTGGCAAACGGGAAATATGAATTTTGTAGACTTCCTTTTGGCCTGAAAAATGCTCCTAACATTTTTCAAAGAGCCATTGATGATGTTTTGAAAGAGCAAATTGGAAAAACATGTTATGTTTATGTCGACGATGTTATATTTTTTCAGAAAACTAGGAAAAATCTTGATAAAAATGAATAAAGAGAGATAGTTGTTACTGAACATAATCGTGCTCATAGAGCAGCACAGGAAAACGTTAAACAAATTCTCTTAGACTATTACTTCTCAAACATGGTTAGGATAGCAAACGAAGTTGTGGCAAACTGTAGAGTATGCGCCAAAGCGAAATACATTAGGCACCCCCAGGAAACACGAGTTGTTGGTGAGATGCTGCATATTGATATATATTCCACAGATAAGAAATACTTTCTAACCTGTGTGGATAATTTTTCAAAGTTCGCTATAGTACAGACTATACCTTCACGAACAATAACTGACCTAAAAGTTCCAATATTACAATTAATGAATTTCTTTCCTCATACGAAGAATGTCTACTGCGACAATGAACCTTCATTAAAGTCCGAGACAATAGGATCCCTATTACGAGACCAATTTGGTGTCAATATTTCTTACGCATCCCCACTACATAGTACTCCAAACGGGCAAGTTGAACGCTTTCACAGTACCCTTTCAGAGATCTCAAGATGCCTCAAATTAGAAAAAAAGATTGAGAGTACGGTTGATCTAATCCAGCTTGCAAAAGTGAAATATAACCGAACCATACACTCAGTGACAAACCAAAGACCAATAGACATTGTTGCGAAGCAGTGTAAATAAAATAAAAAAGGGGAATAAAACACAAGTAATTAATATTTTTGAAATTAAAAAATTGGTGGTTTTTTTAATGTTTTTATATTAGCCGAAGAACTAATATTTACCTTGTTTTACAATGGTGTTGCAGAGATGTTTATTGGACGAAGATCCGTGAAACAAGAGAAGAAAAAGCAACGAGAAAGCCAAGATGTCTCAAGAGCCGCGTAAATTGACAGATAATACTCGTTAGAATTTGCCATCGCTAACTTTGAACAAATGTTATGGCAAATTATTAGAAATAATGACGAGTTGCATTTTAGGCTTTAATTTAATTGTAAATTAAACATTACCGCCGCCCTTGAAACATCTAGGTATGTTACAACAATAATGCTTAGATCTAAAAATTAAAATACAAATAAATGAAAGGTATAACCGTCAATTTTTTTGAGCATTCTTTATTCAGTTTATTTATTTATTTTTTTTTTTATTTTTTCAAAAACAAGTGATAGTCGATGAACCATCAAGGCAATAGAATATTGCCTTCAACAAATTTTAGACCATGGGTCAATTTGTACCACCATTGTAGGCCCCAGAGTCACAATGGGCTGTATGAACTGACCTATCGGACGGACGGCGCCCGAAGGGGCTGACGATATCGGATGAGAGTGGCCAAACGGACGTTGAACCGAGGTCTTCTTTATAGCGGACGAATTTGAATTGGACGAGGGCGACGAATGTAACGTACGAGACGTGTAGCCTCTACTACCCGAAGGGCGGACAGTTCCATGGAGTGTTTGGTTGGAGTGGAGAAGGGTGTGGTGGTTGTTGTTGCACTTCTTGCATCGTCGCACACTGAAACAATCTCTTAGTATATGTGATCGGGTTAAACAATTCGAACAGAAATTATTCTGTACCACAAATCGAATTCTCTTCACACAAGGCAGCTTGTGGAACTCTGGACAATCTTTCAAGAAATGCCTCTGCATGCACATTGAGCATTTCGGACCCTGTGGACGATTAGATCCTCCCACCGGTCGATTACCACAAGGAATTGTGGCCGTACTATTTGCTGTGTTTTCATCATTGGCGTGTGCAAGCTCCCGATGGGGAGACGCCGAAGGAATAGTCCAAGTTGAAGCAGAACGCGCCCGTGCAATCTCCCGATGAGGAGAAGCGGGTCCTACTTCTTCATTATTGGGCAGAAGTACCGGAAGGGTATCAACCGCCATTTGGGACGAAAATCCCGAATTGGACACAACAGTTGCCGTGCAATTCTCCTGATGAGGAGAGACAACCGATGCGGTGCTGGGGAGAGCCACAGTTGCTGTGCTATTCCCCCGAAGAGGAGAAGCAACCATCTTCTTGTCAGCCGATGAGCTGGTTTGGCAGGCTTGAAGACCCGGAGCTGAGTTCTTACTAGGAGCTTCGATAATTTCTTTAAAAGCCGAGTCTTGTGATCCCAAAGGAGCCACATTGTTGTCTTCAAACTCTCTCTCTTCATCCGACATTGGGATGTTGTCATCCACAATTGGGAGGGAAGCGGCCATCTTACTCAAGTTTTCCATATCTGCGAAAAAATGGAGATGGCGCAGTGAAGAGAGAACAACTATCTATTCTTGGTCGGTCAGAATGACAAGCTTGACTACGGGTCGTTTTACGATACCGTTTTCCGTCTTCACGTCCGCTACTCTAACATGACCGTCGATTCCCGGATAGACTTTTACGACGCGACCGAGTTTCTACGAAGTGGGAGGTAGTTGTTCATATCGAAGAACTACTAAATCATCTGTTTGATTATCGCGTTGCGGAAATTTCTGCCACCGAAGGCAGAATTGTTGAGAGAGCGCTTTCAGTTTTCGATACCGGTTCACGATATCCAAAGGAGATTCGTTTATGATGGGCTCTGGGGGAGCAAGGATTGGAGACCCGACAAGAAAATGTCCAAGCGTAAGCGCCACCGTATCATCAAGACTATCATTCATAGGACAGAGAGGACGAGAATTTAAACAAGCTTCTATTCTTGTTAGTATTGTTGAAAATTCTTCAAATGTAAATTTTAGATGTTTAGCCATTTTGCGAAAGTGATTTTTGAAGCTTTTAACAGCAGCTTCCCAGAGTCCACCCATATGTGGAGCTCCAGCTGGATTAAACTTCCATGCAAGTGCTTGGTATTTAAACTTGGATCGGAGCTTATCACGAATTGCATTTAATGTCAGTTTAAATTCTCGTTCTAACTCTCGAGATGCACCAACGAAATTGGTACCATTATCCGAGAAGATAGTCTTGGGACATCCACGGCGTGAAATAAACCTATAAAAGGCTGCTAAAAATGTTTCCGTGGATAAATCGGAAGATGGTTCTAAATGAATTGCTTTCGTAGAAAAGCACACAAAAACGCACACATAACCTTTTTTAATTTTGCAATATCTACCTGTAAAGGATTTGATATCAAATGGTCCAGCGAAATCGATACCTGTAGTAGAGAAAGTTTTGGACAAAATAGTTCTCTCCGGAGGAAGAGATGCCATGATTTGTGTACATGTACGTTTTTTTGCTAAAATTCATATTTTACAATGTCTTATTGTTTTTCTAATCAACGAAGTAGCATGAGGAATCCAATATTCCAGACGAAGAATGCGAAGCATTAATTGGTTTCCTCCGTGCATAGATTCTAAAGTTCTGCGAATCTACTATGGTATGGTAACAAAATTGGATGACGTTCAGAAGTGGAAAGAGTTGGACACTGTTCAAGGCGTCCGTTTAAACGCATTACCCCTGTTTCATCCAGAAATGGATTTAAGGATAAGATTGAACTCTTCGAATTGAGTGGCTTTTTGTGTAGTAGCGCATAGTATTCCTCAGAATAGAATGATTTTTGAGCTAAAGCAGCCAGACGGAATTTGACTGCTTGGATTTCAGAATTAGTAGGGGTGGAACCTTCAAACTGATATTTGCCACCATGAGCAGAATGGGTATTATAGAAAAACCTAAGAATACATGCAATGGCGCTGAGCGCCGTATCTATGGAATAGAATCGATTTAAGATATATTCATAGTTTTGTATAAAAGTTACATGACTTTTAACTGGGCTAAGTTCGACAACAGTATCAAGCGAAACGTTTTGAATATTCCAATTTGAACTATCAAGACCTAGCCATTGTGGCCCATGCCACCAAATTTGTGATGAAGCCAACTCCGAAGGAGAAAGCCCTCAACTGTCTAAGTCTGCAGGATTGTCCTCAGACCGAACGTGGAACCACTTATTTTGCCCAACATTCTCCTGAATACTACAGACCCTATTTGCTACGAAAGTAGACCATGTTGATGGCGTTTTTTGAAACCAAGAAAGCACAATTGTTGAATCTGACCAGCAATAAATTTTGTTAAAAGAAATATCAATCTCGTACTGCACCGCATAATTCTAAACGAGGTAAAGAAATAGATTTGAGAGGAGCTACTTTTGTTTTGCATGAGAGCGGATTTGTGAAGATGGTGCCATTTGAATCTATAACACGGATGTAAGCTACCCAGGCGTATGTCTTTTCTGAGGCATCAGAAAAGACATGAAGTTCGACTTGGGAATTCGGAGAATATTGAACCCAACGAGGAATAGAAATCGAATTGACGTCAAGATAGGATTCAACGAATTTCTGCCATTCACGTTCCGTCGAAGACGGAAGCGAATCATCCCACCCAATGTTGTCGAGCCAAATACGTTGCATGATTATTTTTTCGACCACTATAACTGGTCCTAGTCATCCAACTGGATCAAATAATTTAGCGATAGTTGACAAAACTTCCCGTTTAGTATATTTGGACCGAGGTTCCAGCGCGTTTACACTGAAATAAAAATGGTCCAGCTGTGCATTCCAACGAATATCCAGCGGTTTTGAACTGCTAGCTTCTACGAAATTTAGAAGCTGAGCGTCGTAAAGATGATCTGAAGGAAGTGGTTGTAAAATACTGCGATCATTGGCTGTCCATTTACGTAATTCAAATTTGGCGGAAGATAGAGCACCGATTAGTTGGTCTCTAGATTTGTGCTCTGTCTCCAAATCGTGATAGCCGGTTAAGACGTCATCTAAGTACATGCACTTCCGAAGGATATGTGCAGCTAATGGAAATTCATTTTCTGTGTCATCGGCCAATTGCAGTACGGTCCGAATGGCAAGATATGGAGCACAATTTACTCCGAATGTTACGGTTTGAAGTTCAAAATCTTGAACCGGCTTGTTGGGAGAATCCCGAAAAACAATTCTTTGGAGGGGGGTGTGAGCAGGATCTACTCTAATTTGTCTGTACATTTGTGTTATGTCGCAGTTAAAAACAAATTTGAAAAGTCTCCATCTTAGAATAAGGAGGACTAAATCCAACTGAAGAGTTGGGCCGACATAAAAAATATCATTTAGACTATTCCCATTAGAAGTCTTGTTTGAGGCATTGAAAACCACACGCAATTTAGTTGTTTGTTTATCCGGATTAATAACCGGATGGTGAGGTAGGTAGCAAACCGTAGAGCTTGCTGACGAAGTCGAAACCAGTCTCATGTGGTCTTATTCTAAATATTCCCGGACCACCCCATCGTAACTGGTTTTAATTTGTGGTTTTCTAATGAGGGAAGCCTCATTACGGAAATATTGACGTAAACAATTGGTCCTGGAATGACCAAGCTGACCTGAGAATTCTGGTATAATGGGAAGTTTGACAATATATCTGCCATCTGAGTCCCGACACGTTGTACTTTTGTAATTTTCCTCACAAAACTTGTCCGAAGGAGACAGAATTGCGCGCTTTGGAGGTTCTTCCAATTCCCAGAATCGAAGAAGTGTCTTGTTAAGATTATCTTCGGAATAATTTAATGTGGTAGCTAATACCGTAATGTTGGAAGAGGGAATTGGACCAGTAATGATCCAGCCAAAAACAGTATTTTGAGCCATTAATGACCCTAAAATGTTGGATTGAATTCCTCGAAGAAGAATTCTAGGATATAAATCAGCGCCTAGGAGTAGATCAATTGATCTAGATTCATGGAAATTTCTATCAGCCAAACGAATATTTGGCAAACGGGAAATTAAGTCACCACGAATTGAAAAAGATGGTAAATTGCCAGAAATAGCGGGAACCACTAATGCTGACAATTCCATGAATATTGATGTATCGATAGGAGAACCTATGCATAACGAACACAATTTGCTTGATGTAGTGGATAAGGTTTGGTTAATGCCAGAAATAGTAGCTTGTGTCGACGTAGTAGAAATACCAAGACGACGTTGTAAGTTTTCAGTAATGAAGGAAGCTTCAGAAGCTGGGTCAATTAAGGCACGAACAGGGTATGTTATACCTTGATGAATCAAATGAACCATTGCTGTACCTAATATAATATTTTTGTTGTGCGAAATATGATACACTTGCCTATTGCCAGAATCCGTTCCGTAAGGAAATGATCCAAATCCTTCCAAGACGACAATGCCGATTTGTTTTTGACCGTCTGTTCCCACAATGAGACGGTGTTTTTAGGTAATCTTTGTATGCATAAAAAGACTAATATGGGATCCCAATCGTTCGTAGAAACGTCGTAGATCGCCATAGCCGATATGCATCCATTGATTGCCCGCTGCAGATTTTTTAAACCCGTAGATGACTCATTGTCAAGAACCGGAAGATCAAACAGTAATTTAAGTTGATTGTTAACCAATATACGGACATTGTCATATGCCTCCTTCAATGCTTGCCACGCTAAATCAAAAATTCTATGCGTCAAAGGGAACTTTGAAATAACATCTTTTGCTTCACCACTAGTTTTTTTCAGCAAGTAACATAGTCTTTCAATGTTACTAAGGCGGCTGTTTTTGATATAAACCGCCGCAAAAAGATCCCTGAATGTAGGCCACGAAAGAAAATCACCATTATAAACATCAATATCGCAAGGCGGAAGATTTAAACTATGCATAGCATTGTCATTTGAAGCGAAAACTTCAAATGACCTTCCCGTTTGGTGTGAAACACCATACAACGAGAGAATAATATCAGGATGGTTGGCATCTCTTCTAGGAGTACTAGAAAAGTTAGAATTCAAATTCGATGGAGGATTTGTCTGGGATAAATGATCCGAGTTCGAACGAACCGATTGAATTGAAGAAGAATTGGAGGGCTTTTGCGAAGGACGAAGCTGATCCAATTTTCTATTGGTTGATGCAATTACGTTGACATATGCCTTAAATGCAGCATTATATTTACTTTGTGCTTTTCTTGGTCCTCGCCAGCAAGTTTGATAGACGTAAGGCATTTGTCATAGGTATCTTTTACTTTATCCCAAAGCGACTTAGCTTCAGAAGATTGAACTTCAAGAATGTAAATGTCTAAATCTTCATCTCGAAGCGCATTGAAGCTGCTTTCGAATTGAATGATAGCATCAGTTGATCTGATAAAATAATCAAGAGTAGAAAGCGACATTTTGAATAATCAAAAAGTTTTACTGGATGAAAATCAAGTAAAATAGAAACAAAATGTTTTTAAACTTTTGTAGAAAATTTCTAAATTCAGGAAAATTATTTTATTTGTTAGCGAATACTAACAAATGCAACACCAAAACAAAGTATTTTACTTTTTAAGCAAAGCTTTAAAAAGAAAACAATTGATATAAATGAGAAAAAATATAAAATACTCTTTCCCGATGTAGTGAAAATCGTATATATTTTCAATGTGTATCGAATAATACACGTTGTTTTGTTTATATGTATCGAAGAATACTGCAAATTATATATGTGTATCGAATAATACACGAGAAAATTATTTCCGAAAAGAAATAATTTAAAAACCAAGAAAAAATGACCAGAAATCGCAAAAAATCTGTAAATTTTTGATTTTTTTTTTTTTTAATTTATAACCAAATGTAGCGGGCGCGGACTGTAAAATGCACGCTACAAATCAAAATCGCAATCAAGAATTAATAAAATATTGTTATAAATATTTAAATATTCAAAAAAAGTATACAAAAATCGTTTTATAATATATAACAACGAATATTCTTATAGTAGATACAAAACGACCGAATGTAGGGTGAATTCAATAATGAAATAGTTAATTTCCAACAGAGCCGTTAAACTTTTAAGAAAAATTAAAATTTTTGAAAAAAATTATTTTACAATTTTGGCCCGAACAGACCTAATAAACACGTTTCATTTTTGCAATGAACACACCTATTACACGGTGTGGTGGTTACTGACTACCTAACACAAGTCAGTCAACCAAAAGCATACAGCACTGATATCTGATCGTATTGTTGTTGTTGTATTAACCACTAGTATGTTGTTATTGTTATTTGAATTCTCTTTTGTGTTGAAAAACACAAAAGCACCAATCACAACAACAATGTAAATCACAGATCACTGCTTATTTATTTGCACCACACTTTTTATTTATTTTCACGCGTATATCGTAAATAAGAGCGAATATGTGCAAATGTATTATGAGTGTAATATTCTTGAAGAGAATTATTACACACAATGAGAAACCGGCACTGTTGGAAATTACGAAAAAGCTAATTACCAACGGACGGGCACTTAAGCAAACGAAACGAACGACCGTAGTTAAGCGCTGTATTTGTTTTTGTATTGAATTTAATTTTTTTTTGAGAATATTTTTTATCGAACACTCGCGTATACTCACTAAAAATGACGGTACGTACCTTTTAGTGATGAGTGGATGAATTTATTTAAATAAATGATGATGATGATTGGCGAGAGTTGATGATTTTGGTTAGCTGTGTTGACGATGTCAAACCTTTGTAGATAAAAAAGGGAAACCAGGTTAATTTTGTTGTTGCTGGAAAGCCCTATCTCGGTTCGAAGTGACCAAAATGTTGCGAAGCAGTGTAAATAAAATAAAAAAAGGGGAAAAAAAACACAAGTAATTAATATTTTTGAAATTAAACAAGTTAAAAAGCACTAAGTTCGGCCGTGCCGAACTTTTAATACCCTCCACCATTTGCAACGAATTTGGAAATTTTTAAAAAATAAAATCCTTAAAAAATTCTGTTAAAATTTTAAAAATACCGAATATAGCCGTTATATTGGGGTCTATACGACGTGGACATACATAGGCATTGTTTGTCATAAGCGGTGAATAATGTAGCTATAATCACCAAAATATCGTATATAAGGAGGTGCCGTTAAATTGGAGCTGTGCAAAGACCTGGACCAGCATAGACAATTTTTTGTCACAGGCTGTAGCATCCATTACGAACTTCAAATACCACATTTCAAACAATTTCGGTGGGTATTGTACATAAAATCGTCAAAATACCGAATATGGGGAGGTACTGATATATGGGGCCTATACGAAGACCTGGACCCGCACAGACAATTTTCTGTCACAGACTGTAGTATTCATTACGAACTTCAAACACCAATTTCGAAACAATTCCGGTGACTAATGTCGCTAAAATCATCAAAATACCGAATATAGGTAGGTACAGTTATAGGGGGGCTATACGAAGACGTGGACCTGCACAGACAATTTTCTGTCTTAGGGTGTAGTATCCATTTTGAGCTTCAAGTACCAAATTTGAAACAATTCCCGTGAATAATGTCGTTAAAATCACCAAAATACCGAATATCAGGAGGTACCGTTATATGGGGGCTATACGAAGACATGGACTTGCACAGACAATTTTCTATCTTAGACTGTAGTATTTATTACGAACTTCAAATACCAATTTTCAAACAATTCCGGTGAATAATGTCACTAAAATCATGAAAATACCGAATATAGGGAGGTACTGATATATGGGGGCTATACGAAGACGTGGACCTGCACAGACAATTTTCTGTCTTAGGGTGTAGTATCCATTTTGAACTTCAAATACCAAATTTGAAACAATGCCAGTGAAAAATGTCCCCAAAATCATCAAAATACCGAATATAGGGAGGTACCGTTATATGTGGGCTATATGAAAACGTGGACCTACATGACCCATTTACGAACTTAACCTGCCTACTGGAAAAATAAACATGTGTGCAAAATTTTAGCCATCTATCTTAATTCATTCGAAAGATAGCGTGATTACAACAGACAGACAGACAGACGGACAGACAGACGGACAGACAGACAGACAGACGTACATCGCTAAATCGACTTAGAATTTTACGCAGATCAAGAATATATATACTTTGTTGGGCCTGACATGAGTATTTCGAGGAGTTACAAACGGAATGACAAAGTTAATATACCCTCCATAGTATGGTGGAGGGTATAAAAATTGGCGGTTTTATTAATGTTTTTATATTAGCCGAAGAACTAATATTTACCTTGTTGTACAATGGTGTTGCAGAGATGTTTATTGGACGAAGATCCGTGAAACAAGAGAAGAAAAAGCAACGAGAAAGCCAAGATGTCTCAAGAGCCGCGTAAATTGACAGATAATACTCGTTAGAATCTGCCATCGTTAATTTTGAACGAAAGTTCAAAGTTGAATAAAATGGTATGATGGCAAATTATTAGAAATAATGACGAGTTGCATTTTAGGCTTAGATTTAATTGTAAATTAAACAGACATAATTCACTTTTCATCGGAAGATGGTAAAGTGAAGGTGAAAGAAAGATTAACTAACGCTCAGTTCACATCGTTAGAAAGAAACGACACCTCTCGACAGAACAGTTCATTTAATGTTGGAGACTGAGTGATGGTAAGGAACAATAAACGGTTAGGTAATAAACTAACCCCCTTATATTCTGAGGAAATTGTTGAAGCAGATCTAGGAACAACTGTTCTTATAAAAGGGAGGGTAGTCCACAAGGACAATGTAAGATAAAACGAACACACCCTTACTACCTTTTTTTGCATAGATTACCTCTTTCAGCTGATTTTGACAATGATACTATCAATCCGTCCAACGACAGCAACACTAATGGACTATTCCAATAGTAAATACATCCCGATTACAGACGGCAACGTGATTATTTGGAGAGATTTTGACTACTTGAGACATACAACAAACCTAACATTGTATTCTGAAATGGCAGATGAAACAGAAAGCCTCGCCAAACATTTTTCTTTATCCCACATGGTTAAATTACTAAATTCCGATACAATGTGGATACAAGACCTTTTAACAACTTTAGAAGTTCACCACAGACATGCAAGGAGCGTAAATGTGATAGGAACAACTCTTAAAATAATTGCTGGAACGCCTGAGGGACTTAAACTTAAACAACAAGAAATCACAAACGCTATGAACAGACAAATATCAATAAACACAGAAACTCGGGAACAAATTAATAAATTGACAGAAACAGTCAACAAAATTATTTCAATCACAAATCCTAAACAAACCAGCACGGTTCACTTGTATAGGGTCTCATACAAGTTTTCCAGAAATCGAATAGTAATTAGCGAAATCGAGCCATTAGTCACCGTGGCAAAGATAGGAATAATTAACCCCATGCTTTTAGACACTGAAGAGTTGAAAAATTTAATAGAAATAGATAATATAAATGTAACTATTACAGATTTGTTGGAAGTATCTATTGTTAAATTCCTGTTAGACAGTAAGCTATTACATTTTATTATAAAGTACCCTAAACCTAGTTTAGAATGTAAGGAAATCATTATTTTCCCTGATCAACACAATGGAACAACACTACACCTCGTTGACAACAGTGTTGCAGATTGCGGAACACAAACGTTGGCAATTAGGAATTAAAGCGCTACTCTAACATTATCATTTTGTCAAGAACTATCGGAAACAACATGCGCTCTACAGCTTTATTCAGGCGTCCAAGCCAATTGCAGCACATGACCCAGCCACCTTGAACCTTTGGTAATTATTGATGACGGTGTCATTATTCTTAACGAGAACACGAGCAACAGACAGGGTTCTACAATCACAGTTTGCGGTGCATTTCTAATTACCTTTGAGGACGAAGTTACCATTAATGGATCCATTTACACAAATCAGAAAGGTTTTCTGATGAAAAAACCTGCTACAGTCTCAATATCGATTCTCAATATCACTGGTCATCAAGACATACTTCCTTACCTTCCTTATATACAAAGATTAAACATAGAAATTCTACAACATATCAACGACGTAAAGGCCAAGGCACTGATAGGTCCTACCATTCCGGACTAACTCCAATCTTAATTTTTGGTTTTTCATTGTTTTAAAATTGCGCCAGAAACGTGTGGTGCAGAACATCGATATTGAAGCTGTCATCGAGAGCTACAGGAGGTCCGAGGACGGCCCTCACTTAAGTGTAGGTAAGTTAACACAGTCTCCGTCGTCTCACCCTAATATCCCAGACGGAATGGTTGTTTATGAATATCCAGCAAAATGCCATGCAGTAATCCATACGAGTAGCAACATTATTAAACGTCTTCTTAGTTGTTCGGTTTTACAGATAAACTCGAATCAATCAAACGTGCATTCGTATATATATATATATATATATATATATATAAATATATATATATATATATATATATATATATATATATATATATATATATATATATATATATATATATATATATATATATATTATATATATATATATATATATATATATATATATATATATATATATATATACGAATGCACGTTTGATTGATTCGAGTTTATCTGTAAAACCGAACAACTAAGAAGACGTTTAATAATGTTGCTACTCGTATGGATTACTGCATGGCATTTTGCTGGATATTCATAAACAACCATTCCGTCTGGGATATTAGGGTGAGACGACGGAGACTGTGTTAACTTACCTACACTTAAGTGAGGGCCGTCCTCGGACCTCCTGTAGCTCTCGATGACAGCTTCAATATCGATGTTCTGCACCACACGTTTCTGGCGCAATTTTAAAACAATGAAAAACCAAAAATTAAGATTGGAGTTAGTCCGGAATGGTAGGACCTATCAGTGCCTTGGCCTTTACGTCGTTGATATGTTGTAGAATTTCTATGTTTAATCTTTGTATATAAGGAAGGTAAGGAAGTATGTCTTGATGACCAGTGATATTGAGAATCGATATTGAGACTGTAGCAGGTTTTTTCATCAGAAAACCTTTCTGATTTGTGTAAATGGATCCATTAATGCTAACTTCGTCCTCAAAGGTAATTAGAAATGCACCGCAAACTGTGATTGTAGAACCCTGTCTGTTGCTCGTGTTCTCGTTAAGAATAATGACACCGTCATCAATAATTACCAAAGGTTCAAGGTGGCTGGGTCATGTGCTGCAATTGGCTTGGACGCCTGAATAAAGCTGTAGAGCGCATGTTGTTTCCGATAGTTCTTGACAAAATGATAATGTTAGAGTAGCGCTTTAATTCCTAATTGCCAACGTTTGTGTTCCGCAATCTGCAACACTGTTGTCAACGAGGTGTAGTGTTGTTCCATTGTGTTGATCAGGGAAAATAATGATTTCCTTACATTCTAAACTAGGTTTAGGTTACTTTATAATAAAATGTAATAGCTTACTGTCTAACAGGAATTTAACAATAGATACTTCCAACAAATCTGTAATAGTTACATTTATATTATCTATTTCTATTAAATTTTTCAACTCTTCAGTGTCTAAAAGCATGGGGTTAATTATTCCTATCTTTGCCACGGTGACTAATGGCTCGATTTCGCTAATTACTATTCGATTTCTGGAAAACTTGTATGAGACCCTATACAAGTGAACCGTGCTGGTTTGTTTAGGATTTGTGATTGAAATAATTTTGTTGACTGTTTCTGTCAATTTATTAATTTGTTCCCGAGTTTCTGTGTTTATTGATATTTGTCTGTTCATAGCGTTTGTGATTTCTTGTTGTTTAAGTTTAAGTCCCTCAGGCGTTCCAGCAATTATTTTAAGAGTTGTTCCTATCACATTTACGCTCCTTGCATGTCTGTGGTGAACTTCTAAAGTTGTTAAAAGGTCTTGTATCCACATTGTATCGGAATTTAGTAATTTAACCATGTGGGATAAAGAAAAATGTTTGGCGAGGCTTTCTGTTTCATCTGCCATTTCAGAATACAATGTTAGGTTTGTTGTATGTCTCAAGTAGTCAAAATCTCTCCAAATAATCACGTTGCCGTCTGTAATCGGGATGTATTTACTATTGGAATAGTCCATTAGTGTTGCTGTCGTTGGACGGATTGATAGTATCATTGTCAAAATCAGCTGAAAGAGGTAATCTATGCAAAAAAAGGTAGTAAGGGTGTGTTCGTTTTATCTTACATTGTCCTTGTGGACTACCCTCCCTTTTATAAGAACAGTTGTTCCTAGATCTGCTTCAACAATTTCCTCAGAATATAAGGGGGTTAGTTTATTACCTAACCGTTTATTGTTCCTTACCATCACTCAGTCTCCAACATTAAATGAACTGTTCTGTCGAGAGGTGTCGTTTCTTTCTAACGATGTGAACTGAGCGTTAGTTAATCTTTCTTTCACCTTCACTTTACCATCTTCCGATGAAAAGTGAATTATGTCTGTTTAATTTACAATTAAATCTAAGCCTAAAATGCAACTCGTCATTATTTCTAATAATTTGCCATCATACCATTTTATTCAACTTTGAACTTTCGTTCAAAATTAACGATGGCAGATTCTAACGAGTATTATCTGTCAATTTACGCGGCTCTTGAGACATCTTGGCTTTCTCGTTGCTTTTTCTTCTCTTGTTTCACGGATCTTCGTCCAATAAACATCTCTGCAACACCATTGTACAACAAGGTAAATATTAGTTCTTCGGCTAATATAAAACATTAATAAAACCGCCAATTTTTATACCCTCCACCATACTATGGAGGGTATATTAACTTTGTCATTCCGTTTGTAACTCCTCGAAATACTCATGTCAGGCCCAACAAAGTATATATATTCTTGATCTGCGTAAAATTCTAAGTCGATTTAGCGATGTACGTCTGTCTGTCTGTCTGTCCGTCTGTCTGTCCGTCTGTCTGTCTGTCTGTTGTAATCACGCTATCTTTCGAATGAATTAAGATAGATGGCTAAAATTTTGCACACATGTTTATTTTTCCAGTAGGCAGGTTAAGTTCGTAAATGGGTCATGTAGGTCCACGTTTTCATATAGCCCACATATAACGGTACCTCCCTATATTCGGTATTTTGATGATTTTGGGGACATTTTTCACTGGCATTGTTTCAAATTTGGTATTTGAAGTTCAAAATGGATACTACACCCTAAGACAGAAAATTGTCTGTGCAGGTCCACGTCTTCGTATAGCCCCCATATATCAGTACCTCCCTATATTCGGTATTTTCATGATTTTAGTGACATTATTCACCGGAATTGTTTGAAAATTGGTATTTGAAGTTCGTAATAAATACTACAGTCTAAGATAGAAAATTGTCTGTGCAAGTCCATGTCTTCGTATAGCCCCCATATAACGGTACCTCCTGATATTCGGTATTTTGGTGATTTTAACGACATTATTCACGGGAATTGTTTCAAATTTGGTACTTGAAGCTCAAAATGGATACTACACCCTAAGACAGAAAATTGTCTGTGCAGGTCCACGTCTTCGTATAGCCCCCCTATAACTGTACCTACCTATATTCGGTATTTTGATGATTTTAGCGACATTAGTCACCGGAATTGTTTAGAAATTGGTGTTTGAAGTTCGTAATGAATACTACAGTCTGTGACAGAAAATTGTCTGTGCGGGTCCAGGTCTTCGTATAGGCCCCATATATCAGTACCTCCCCATATTCGGTATTTTGACGATTTTATGTACAATACCCACCGAAATTGTTTGAAATGTGGTATTTGAAGTTCGTAATGGATGCTACAGCCTGTGACAAAAAATTGTCTATGCTGGTCCAGGTCTTTGCACAGCTCCAATTTAACGGCACCTCCTTATATACGATATTTTGGTGATTATAGCTACATTATTCACCGCTTATGACAAACAATGCCTATGTATGTCCACGTCGTATAGACCCCAATATAACGGCTATATTCGGTATTTTTAAAATTTTAACAGAATTTTTTAAGGATTTTATTTTTTAAAAATTTCCAAATTCGTTGCAAATGGTGGAGGGTATTAAAAGTTCGGCACGGCCGAACTTAGTGCTTTTTAACTTGTTTAATTTCAAAAATATTAATTACTTGTGTTTTTTTCCCCTTTTTTTATTTTATTTACACTGCTTCGCAACATTTTGGTCACTTCGAACCGAGATAGGGCTTTCCAGCAACAACGAAATTAACCTGGTTTCCCTTTTTTATCTACAAAGGTTTGACATCGTCAACACAGCTAACCAAAATCATCAACTCTCGCCAATCATCATCATCATTTATTTAAATAAATTCATCCACTCATCACTAAAAGGTACGTACCGTCATTTTTAGTGAGTATACGCGAGTGTTCGATAAAAAATATTCTCAAAAAAAATTAAATTCAATACAAAAACAAATACAGCGCTTAACTACGGTCGTTCGTTTCGTTTGCTTAAGTGCCCGTCCGTTGGTAATTAGCTTTTTCGTAATTTCCAACAGTGCCGGTTTCTCATTGTGTGTAATAATTCTCTTCAAGAATATTACACTCATAATACATTTGCACATATTCGCTCTTATTTACGATATACGCGTGAAAATAAATAAAAAGTGTGGTGCAAATAAATAAGCAGTGATCTGTGATTTACATTGTTGTTGTGATTGGTGCTTTTGTGTTTTTCAACACAAAAGAGAATTCAAATAACAATAACAACATACTAGTGGTTAATACAACAACAACAATACGATCAGATATCAGTGCTGTATGCTTTTGGTTGACTGACTTGTGTTAGGTAGTCAGTAACCACCACACCGTGTAATAGGTGTGTTCATTGCAAAAATGAAACG